>NC_069500.1:651550608-651626261 GCF_027579735.1 Bombina bombina
GTTCCTTGACAGGACAAATCTCTGCCCTTTCTGTTCTTTTTCACAGAAAGATTGCTAATCTTCCTGATATTCATTGTTTTGTACAAGACTTGGTTCGTATAAAACCTGTCATTCAGTCAATTTCTCCTCCTTGGAGTTTGAATTTGGTTCTGGGGGCTCTTCTGGCTCCTCCTTTTGAACCCATGCATTCATTTGGACATTAAACTTCTGTCTTGGAAAGTTTTGTTTCTTTTGGCCATCTCTTCTGCCAGAAGAGTCTCTGAATTATCTGCTCTTTCTTGTGAGTCTCCTTTTCTGATTTTTCATCAGGATACGGCGGTGTTGCGAACTTCTTTTGAATTTTTTCCTAAGGTTGTGTATTCTAACAACATTAGTAGAGAAATTGTGGTTCCTTCATTATATCCTAATCCTAAGAATTCTAAGGAGAAATCATTGCATTCTTTGGATGTTGTTAGAGCTTTGTAATATTATGTTGAAGCTACTAAGTCTTTCCGAAAGACTTCTAGTCTATTTTTCATCTTTTCTGGTTGTAGAAAAAGCCAGAAAGCTTCTGCCATTTCTTTGGAATCTTGGTTGAAATCTTTAATTCAACATGCCTATGTCGAGTCGGGTAAAACTCCGCCTCAAAGGATTACAGCTCATTCTACTAGGTCAGTTTCTACTTCCTGGGCGTTTAGGAATGAAGCTTCGGTTGATCAGATTTTCAAAGCATCAACTTGGTCCTCTTTGCATACTTTTACTAAATTCTACCATATTGATGTGTTTTCTTCTTCTGAAGCAGTTTTTGGTAGAAAAGTACTTCAGGCAGCGGTTTCAGTTTGAATCTTCTGCTTATGTTTTCATTAAACTTTATTTTGGGTGTGGATTATTTTCAGCAGGAATTGGCTGTCTTTATTTTATCCCTCCCTCTCTAGTGACTCTTGCGTGGAAAGATCCACATCTTGGGTAGTCATTATCCCATACGTCACTAGCTCATGGACTCTTGCTAATTACATGAAAGAAAACATAATTTATGTAAGAACTTACCTGATAAATTCATTTCTTTCATATTAGCAAGAGTCCATGAGGCCCACCCTTTTTGTGGTGGTTATGATTTTTTTGTATAAAGCACAATTATTCCAATTCCTTATTTTTGATGCTTTCGCTCCTTTCTTATCACCCCACTTCTTGGCTATTCGTTAAACTGAATTGTGGGTGTGGTGAGGGGTGTATTTATAGGCATTTTAAGGTTTGGGAAACTTTGCCCCTCCTGGTAGGAATGTATATCCCATACGTCACTAGCTCATGGACTCTTGCTAATATGAAAGAAATTAATTTATCAGGTAAGTTCTTACATAAATTATGTTTTTGCAGTATCAATTCTACTCAAGCACAATTAACATTTCATATCTTGTGCACAATGTATTCATTTCTGTACTATGCAGTATTTTAATAGTTTTATAAAATATATAATTTATGCTTTCCTAAAATTCATTATTTTCATTGTAGTGCGTCCATGATCTATTAATGCTGGAAATTGTCTCCTCCTAGTGTCCAGGAGTGTAAAGATACCAAAACTTTCCTAGAGCCCTTAAAACCCCTCCCACCTTACTCAAAACTAGTCTGATGTATAGCCAAGCCAGAAAATAAAGTAGGAAAAGAGAATAAGAGCAATACAAAATGGAGCAGGGAAAAAAGAAGTGCATACTTTAACTGTCGCCAAAAAAAAAATCAATCACCAGGGGCTTGTGGACTCTCACCACTATGAAAGAAATGAATTTATCAGTTAAGCATTTTCTTGGTAAGGTGGTAAGTTACTCCTGGGAACACCCAAGCTGTGGAGCCCACAAGTAATCTGGGCAGGACCAGACTGATACTATTTTAATTAGATTGGATGATTATTATATTTTTATTTATTTTTTTGCATTAAAATGTTAAAAAATATGTAATTCCCAGAAACGGCTTAGGAAACTGTGCCGCCTCTAAGTGTTACGAAGCAAAAGCTTCAGCCAGGATGCTAGCGAAACAGCAGTAGCCTTCTGGCCCTTTCTAGAACTGGGAAAATAAACAAACTAGAGGATTGTCTAAAATCCTTAGGCTGTAAATAGAACTTCACAGCTTTGACCAAATCTAAATTATGGAGAAGCCTCTCCTTAGAATTCTTTGGATTAGGTCAAAAAGGAATAACAATCTCTCTATTTTATATCAGACCACGTTAGACAAAATGTCACTTAGTTCTCTAAACTGCCTTATCCTGATGGAAAAACAAGATAAGGAGGCTCACAATAAAGAGCAGACAATTTAGAAACTGTTCTTGCAGAAGAAATGGCCAAAAAGAAACCAGACATTCCTGGACAAAAGCTGAATATTCAAATTTATGCATAGGTTCAAAATGAGGAACCTGCAAAGCTCTTAAAACCAGATTAAGACTCCAAGGAATAAAATAAATGGTTTGATCAGTCTAAAAGTTACAGTAAACCTAGTACATAGTGCAGAATTATATAACATTAGCTTAGCGCCAGCTTTTCTAAAGCAAAGGGTTAGAGAGATATTTTACTGTGTCTAATCACAGCCAGCTCGATTGCACTATTAAACTCAATGTAGCTGGCTCCCGCTACCAGAACAGAGCAATTTACATTAAGTTTAATAGTGTGACAGATACCCCAACTACCCCGACTGGGTAGCTCCGCCAAACAGCTCCTGCTTCCTCCCTGGCGAATGCAGCTATGTAGCTGGCAAGTGACCACAGCCTGTAGCCACCCCTGATGCCCGACAGCACCAGTACTCTGGGTCCCACCCTGTGGCAGACTCCGGCTACCCAGACTAGGTAGGTCTGCCAGAGGGTGCTTCCTCTGCCTGGAACAGGCTGCTATGTAGCCCAGGAAAGTGATTTTAGCAGGAGCCCACCCAAATAACTAGACATACTAGCATTCAGGTGAAACAGGAACTGATTTTATTGAACACACACTCCTTTTATACACACAGCTCATCTTGATAAGACTTTAGACAATCCCACAATTTTCTCGCCATTCCCGTCCCTCCAGACAGACCGACACCTCCATAGCAGCCACAGTCCCAGAACACAGGGGTAGCGGTTTTAGGGTGATCCCAGTGGAGCAGGGTGTCATTTTAAAGCTCTCTGTCCCCAGAGGCCACAGTCCAAAAATCAGCATGATTCGTTACTAGGGACCGGAGTTACAGTCCGTTGAAGTTATGGGGTTAGAGGTGTCCAAAACCCCCAGTTCCCAAAGGAGCTCCCCTCCGATCATTCCCCCAGCTCTTGTCCTCCCTAGGGGCTACCAATCCCCAAAAGAGCGGAGCTCTGGGGCAAAGGGCTGCTGGAGCGACCAGGGGTAAAGTTGGCGGTTGTCCTGCTGTCCTGTGGCCGACCGAGAGTTCCAGGAGCCCGGCCAGCCTGAGAGGGGTTAGGCAGGTGTCCGTTGTGAGGCGGCCGACCGGGAGTTCCAGGAGCTCGGCCAGCCTAGGAGGGTTTTCCTGGTCATACACCGGCTCTTTTCTCTAAATAAGTTTGAAACACAAAACCATGCAAACAAAAGCTTCCAGAGATTGTGGTTGCTCTGAGGAGCCCAAAACCACTGAGACACGGGGGTGAGGTTGTAGGGGGGTGGGGGGGTAGCAGGGACAGTCACATAATGCAATGTCCCAAACAAGTTTGCTAAGGCCGGCTCCCAAACAATTGCTGTCCCACAAGTTCAAGTGTCCTTAAGTTACATAGGAAAATCGGAAAATCAGAAAATATCAAATGCGCCAGCTGACCGGCTTGGGTTCAGAAATGTGAAACCTATTCCTTCACAGTAAAGTTAAAACAAAGTAGTTTATTTAAAACAAAATTAATACATTAAAATATAGCTTCTAGGCACCTTTGGAATACAACAGTTGGTGTTCCTAAGGCAGATAGGTACGAATACGGTTTACATATAGTGGATTATCTTGCATACATTCACATGTTACAATTGACAATAAAACAGTAAAAGGTGCCTTCAAGATGAACAATAAAATTAAGACAAATGGTCCTATAGCAGTGTTACCTGTTGTTATTATGGATAACTTAAATATGGTGACTTAGAAACATCCAGATTAGATAAATAAACAAACTCCCCTGTAGCGGTGCTACCTACTATAGTTTTCTATAGCGGGGCTACTTACTATAGTTATCTAACCAGTTTAGGGTTTATACAATAAAGCTTACGGTATTACAACAATGTTCCCTGCTAGAATTCTTACACAGTTCAAAAACAGGCCAGTTAGGGATAACCCTAATTCGGTTTTGCTCAAAATTGTTTTTACACACAGATATAACCAGAGCAGTACTGTCCCTCTGGAGAAATATTCCTAAACAAGTTGAAAGTGGGCTATGGCCCCAAACTGTATTAATTCCTTTTGTTGCTATTGGCTGAATGAATGGAACTGATCTACTGTACCTCACAAGGATCAGAGACCGTTCTCCGCTAGCGGATTGAAAAGGTGATGTGTGCTGATAATATGTGATACAAATTAGGTAATTCAAATGTTGCTAATTGACAAATCACAAATATTCAAAAATTAGTGATACTAATAAACATAGTGAGACAATAATTCTAACCAAAAAGTTCAGCAGTGAAAAAAGATGTGTAGAGAACAAAACTTCAAAAACACAGATGTCTCCCAAGTGGTAAAGTGTACTTCAAAGGATTCCTCAGATATCACTAGTGACCAGCAGGATCCCAGCCGACAAAAATATATATTAGAAAATTAAAAAAACAGATAATGTAAATAATGTAAATAAGGTAAATACGTTATAGTCAGTGTTAAAGTGTTCCAAGTTTGCGATAATCCCTCTTTCTGTGGTTTACAGTCTGTAGTTTAGCAGTCTATGTGAGGTATTTATTGCCTGTAGCGGGGATTGGGCTTCAGCGTCAATAGACAATTTTCAGCTCCAGCGTCACCCAAGTTTATATTCCTTCTGCCGAAAGAAATAATAATAGTGCAGATGGTTTTTAAAAACAAATGAATGAATTGAAATGCTACTCACCAGTCGACGCGTTTCGGTCAAACATAGACCTTTTTCAAGACTGGTTTACTGTAAATTCCAGGGTCTTTAAATACCCCTTACTCTAATTGCCCGTATCATGATCCCGGAATAGATTTCTTAATAGTTCCGGTTCATTGGGCTTATAGTACTTTTCACATTTGTATAATCATATCTACTCAATAGTATGTACCATTTTCATACAATGTTGTTATATACTACTATATATCATGTTCTATATGATCTTTAGTGATACTTTTACTTTCAGTGTGTAAGCTCCGATATTCTCCTAATCTCATTGGTTCGCGTATTAATCATTTCTGATTGGTTCAAGCGATGGAGGTGTGCACTGTATATCGAACCTTATTGGCTCGCAATTTAGTATGTGTAAAGGGAAAATTTTGAATACAACCCACTTTCTATTATGGTGTATTACTCCTAGAGTGCTATATACTTGTGTCTCCTAATCGGATTCTTACTGTAGAGGAAAGAGACCTATAGTTTACGGCTATCCGATTAGCCTGATTTTATATTGTTTCAATTGGTCACGCACCGGATACGCTGCTGCAGTTATCTGGTGTTTCAATGCTATATTCTTATTTTCTAATCCACTGTGTGCTATAAAAAGAGAACTTGTAATTCAGGGCTGACCAATTAGTCTGGTGGACTGTGATAGGTCCCATTGATGGCACCTTCCTGCCAGGTGTATACAACAGTAGACAGGGACATATATTTGCGGCTATCTGATTGGTTATACATAATTCAGATTCCAGCTTTTCATCGTACTGTGAATTACCTTAATCAGTAATGTTAGACATTTATTTTTCCTTTGCTTAAAAACTTCTACTACCATGGTGGAATTTTAATCCCCATTAGGAGCCCAATGTCATTTTCGGTAATTCAAAAGTTTTTTGTTATGAAGGATCCTTTGTTATAAAAATTTCTTGTTATTAAAAATTTTTGCTATAAAAAATTTGTGTAAAAAAAAAAAACTTTTTCAAAAATAAAACCTAAAGCGCTTACTTTATTTTCCGATTTTCCTTATTATTTAATAATTATCGATTCGTTTTGCTCTGGGGATTCGGTTTACTCCTATATTTTGGAGTGGAGGAGGGAAAGTAAATTTAAATATATATATATCTCTCATAGAGTCATCATGTTATTTTTTCTATATATACTAATATTTGTTCCATTCTTATGGGTGAGACAGTGATTTGTACTGCATACAGCCTCGTCATTCCCTTTAATTCTAATCGTCATTCTATTTTCGATATATATATAAGTGAGACAGTGGTTTGTAAAACTTCCTTATCCACTTTTGTGGACCATAGCATGGTTTGCCAAATTGTGATATTACTTACTTAGAACTTCCATCCTTAAACTTATATGTACGGATATTCTATAGTCTACAAAAATTCTTCCCATATATGTTATTCTTACTCCAGATTCCTTCATAAATTGTCAGTTCTAGATTAATTTATATCTCAGGGGCCTAAATGAGAATGTTATCGGATTCAGTTTGGGGGACTGGATGAATCTAACTGATCTACTTAATATCGCTGAGGTGATCGTGATATAGTGGAAATATTATCAGGAGGTCCTCTAATCTTTCGAGGAGGCCCTCCAATGTTGTCAAAGTTCAGTTGGTGTAGTCAGATATATGATATAAAGTATAGGTTTTCACTTTATAATTGTGATCTCAAAATTAGAGAGGTTTACACGGAGAGAGATAGAGATGCAATCCTCTATATTTTCTAATTCTGTTTTCATAGAATTACAGTTTGTCTTAGTCCTTAACAGGAGAGCGTTCATTAATCGGAAAGGGGATTGATGAATTTCACCCAGCTTCTTATTGGGATATTATGTCTTGTTAGAAAAATAAGACTACCTTTATTTATCTAATAGACGGAATTAGGCTGGTTTGCCATTCCCCTACCAGGCAAAGGGCTATCATTTATTTTGTAGATATCTTCAGAGAGAGGAGTGTTATATATTTTCAGTCAGGAAAGAGGTTCTCATTAGGTTCTTCTCTTATCTCACTGGGTATGTGGATGTCTTTAGAGAGGGAGGGAGGGGGTACCCGTTAAATCCTTTTCTTGTTTCACTGAGTTTGTGGGTGTCTTTAGGGAGAGGGGTGACATTCATTTTCAGATCATTCAAAAGATGTGTGTATGTAATCCATCTTCAGTTGTTATTTAGGAGGTGAGACAAGTCTTCCTTATTATTCAGCCCCCTCGGATATAGGCAATCAAGGGAGAAGATCCATTTGGATTCCTCAATCAATAGCTGCTTCTCATGGTTGCCACCTCTCCAATTTCTTTGCACTTTTCGTATCCCTATATATCTTAATGCTTTAATATCCCCACAATGTTTCTCGGAGAAATGTCTGTATAGGGCCGTCTCTTTGTTGAGCTTCTCAATGCATAGGAGGTGTTCCCGTATTCTGTCCCTCAAAGGCCTAGACGTCTGTCCCACGTATTGGAGGCCACATAGGCATTGTAGTATATATTGGAGTTACAGAGAAAAGCATACACTTGGGTTGCACTCCTAGGTCAAATTCCGAAATAGTTGCAAGTAATAATCACTTAGTTGCTGATCCAAGATTGGAATGTGGGAATAGGAGTAGACACTACATTAAAATATAACTTTTATTGGGTTTTACAATTAAAATAGGAAAACTCATTAAAACCACACTTAAGTACCGACTGTAGTATATAGAAATATAATGAGCGAATTAATGGTTCAGTTAAGCAGTTATACCTGCTTGCATGCAAGCCTATTATACCTATCTACCGTTATACATAACTTGTAAATTACCAGTGGTAGTGATAGGTTGGCTTAACACTCTATAATAATGCGTGTGTGCGAGAATAAAGTAAAGGGTAAGACCACTTTTATTTAGACAGGTAGTGAAACCATGACTGATTGAGTATTATCATATATGAGCTTAATAGATTAGCGTTATGATGGCACGCAATATTGTGACTCAATTGAAATGCCCGTCAGATGTGAGCTGTATGAGCTCAATATTGTTTAGCCGGTAAACACTACTATAGTGTTAACCCAAATCACTGTGAATAGTACAAGGTAAATAAAGTGCCTAGTCAGCTATTTGTGGCGTGGGCTCCAACTAGCTCAGCAGACATTAGCCGTGCGGCGTCTAAGCAAATATAGTCGCAGTCAGAAGTGAATAGCGTAAATTCAGTCGAAACTGAATGGACATAAGTCGTGTAGTGTCTAGATCCAATACCTGTCACCCACTTAGTTCTCATATAGATTACTAGACTTAGTAAGGCAAGTGAAGTGCCGATTAGTAAATTGTAGCATGGGCTCTAATAGAGCTAAATAAATGACAGCCGTGCGGTGTTTAAATGGGTAAGGTATCAGTCAGGTGTGAGTAGCGTGGACTCAGTTGAAACTGAATTATATTAGTCGTGCCGTATCTCGGCCAAACACGTCCTCACACACTCGGTTCTCATGTAAATTATTCACTTCAGCGTATTGGGCTAGGGTCCCATGCATTCACTCTCAAACACACTTATAAATTTATGCAGGATAACTCAGATAACTGAGATTGTAATTTTTGATAAGTCTTAATGAGAGAGTTACTCCATCTAATGACTACAGTAAAAGTTCGGTAGCTTAAGGCTAATCTAAAACACAGGAGCTCCTAGGACTCCTCACCATTGCCCTTGAAAAAGCCACGCTAAGTGGCGAAACATGTTAGGGACGTTAGGGCAATGGTGAGGAGTCCTAGGAGCTCCTGTGTTTTAGATTAGCCTTAAGCTACCGAACTTTTACTGTAGTCATTAGATGGAGTAACTCTCTCATTAAGACTTATCAAAAATTACAATCTCAGTTATCTGAGTTATCCTGCATAAATTTATAAGTGTGTTTGAGAGTGAATGCATGGGACCCTAGCCCAATACGCTGAAGTGAATAATTTACATGAGAACCGAGTGTGTGAGGACGTGTTTGGCCGAGATACGGCACGACTAATATAATTCAGTTTCAACTGAGTCCACGCTACTCACACCTGACTGATACCTTACCCATTTAAACACCGCACGGCTGTCATTTATTTAGCTCTATTAGAGCCCATGCTACAATTTACTAATCGGCACTTCACTTGCCTTACTAAGTCTAGTAATCTATATGAGAACTAAGTGGGTGACAGGTATTGGATCTAGACACTACACGACTTATGTCCATTCAGTTTCGACTGAATTTACGCTATTCACTTCTGACTGCGAGTATATTTGCTTAGACGCCGCACGGCTAATGTCTGCTGAGCTAGTTGGAGCCCACGCCACAAATAGCTGACTAGGCACTTTATTTACCTTGTACTATTCACAGTGATTTGGGTTAACACTATAGTAGTGTTTACCGGCTAAACAATATTGAGCTCATACAGCTCACATCTGACGGGCATTTCAATTGAGTCACAATATTGCGTGCCATCATAACGCTAATCTATTAAGCTCATATATGATAATACTCAATCAGTCATGGTTTCACTACCTGTCTAAATAAAAGTGGTCTTACCCTTTACTTTATTCTCGCACACACGCATTATTATAGAGTGTTAAGCCAACCTATCACTACCACTGGTAATTTACAAGTTATGTATAACGGTAGATAGGTATAATAGGCTTGCATGCAAGCAGGTATAACTGCTTAACTGAACCATTAATTCGCTCATTATATTTCTATATACTACAGTCGGTACTTAAGTGTGGTTTTAATGAGTTTTCCTATTTTAATTGTAAAACCCAATAAAAGTTATATTTTAATGTAGTGTCTACTCCTATTCCCACATTCCAATCTTGGATCAGCAACTAAGTGATTATTACTTGCAACTATTTCGGAATTTGACCTAGGAGTGCAACCCAAGTGTATGCTTTTCTCTGTAACTCCAATACTTATGCTCATACACCATGCACCCACATCTTGCCGTACTTTAGTGGCATAATTGAAGATACAAATAGGTCTATCACACATAGGTAGTGCCATTGGTAACTTTTTTCAAATTGTAGTATATATACTACATTCTTATCCTGACATTGAATCAGATCTTTTATCTTGAATTTTTCCGAGCTATTATGGGATTGGAATTCGGCAGTTTTTATGCCGCTTTTGCATGCCTTACACGTATGACAAGGGAAAAAACCCCTCACTGTTTTTCCAAAAGTGTCTTTCACTTCAGATGGTTTTTTCTTTTGTATGCTTGGAGCGAGTTTACTTTTCAGATTCTTGGTTCTTCTATACACAAATTTTGGTTTTCGTGGTAACCTTTCTCCAAGAATCTCGTCATCCATGAGTATGTTCCAATGTTTGCGAAAGATGTCTTCAATAATTTTACTGTTTTCGCTGTATTCAGTGATTAGTGGCACATCTAGGATTTGGTTGTCACCTATTTTGTCGACCTTGTTCTTATACTTTGTCAACTCCTTCCTCTCAATACCTCTGATTTCTTCTATCTTTTGATCCAGTATTTCCTCCTTATATCCTCTCTCTAGAAATTTGGCTTTTATTGTCTGTGCTTGTTCCTCCCATTTCCGGGGGTCCGAGCAGTTCTTCCTCATCCTCAGGTATTGCCCTTTAGGAATATTACTTTTCCAATTTCTATGATGGCAGCTGGTCTGGTGGACATAGTTGTTACTGTCCACCTTTTTGAAGTATGTTGATGTTTCAATAGCACCTTCCTTCACCTCTATATTCAGATCTAAATATGTTAGCGATGTTTGGCTTAACTCATATGTGAAGTGGAGATTAGCTTCATTCTGGTTCATAACGCTGATGGTGTACTCCAGATCTTCTTGAGACCCCTTCCAGATCAGTATGATGTCATCTATGTAACGGCGATAGAGAACCAGGTCCGCGCTCGCTGGGCATGATTCCCAGAATATTTCTTCCCACTTTGCCATATATAGATTGGCGTAGCTGGGCGCGAACCTGGTCCCCATCGCCGTCCCACATATCTGTCGATAGAACTTGCCATCATTACAAAAATAATTGTGATGTAGAATGTAATAGATGCTATCCAATATGAAATCACATTGTCTTGATGGCATTTGCTCATCTCTCTCCAGATAGAATTTTACAGCTTCCAACCCGTCTTCATGGGGTATACTCGTGTATAAGGCCGTCACATCGCATGTGACTAGAATGAAATTATCTTCCCATTCAATATCTTCCAGGAGATTTAGTATTTGGGTGGAATCCCTCAAATAGGATGGGCGTTCTTTTACATATTTTTGTAAATGGCTGTCCACATATTCGGACAAATTGCTACTCAAGGACCCTATCCCCGATATGATAGGTCTTCCGGGGGGGTTTTCAAGGTCTTTGTGTATTTTCGGAAGATGATATATTATTGGAGTCCTTGGGAATTGTACATTAATATAATTGTACTCTCTATCGTTCAGAATGTTGTCTTCTCTTGCTTCTTTAAGGAGATCCGACAATTTCCTTTTGTATATACTGGTGGGATTCTCTTTCAGTTTTTGATATGTGTTCTCGTCTCCCAGGATCCTCTCCGTCTCTTTGTTATACTTCATTCTGTCCATCACCACAATTCCACCGCCCTTATCCGCGGGCTTGATGGTGAGATTTTGGTTCTGTTCCAATTGTTTTATTATTCTGAATTGCTTTCCAGATAGGTTTTTCTTTCTCAGACCTAGCTTCTTTGGATCAAGATCTTGTATTTCCCGGCATACCACTGTCTCAAATGTTTCCAGTGTTGTCCCCTTGTGACTTAAGGGGTAAAAGGTCGACTTCGGTTTTAAATCCGTGTGTTTATAACCGTCATCTTGCGACATCGAGTTATATTCCTTACATCCGGTACCTATCCTCTCGAGAGGAGATTTCAGAAAGAATCTTTTCAAAGTTAACTTTCTGATGAACTCTTTAGTGTTCACAAAAGTAGTGAACTTATCTAGACTTCTAGAAGGTGCAAATGACAAGCCTAGTTTTAGGATGGATTTCTCCTCCTTATTCAATTGATAAGAGCTTAGATTGAATATCCCCTCGTCAGTCGTTTCCTCTTCTACTTCATCATGTATTTTGTTTTCCTTCTTTTTTATTTTGGTACCTCCCCTTTTCCCTCTGTGGGTTTTGTTTTTGCCCTGGATATGGGTTGATTCCCTTTCCCTTCTTTGTGATTTAGATGGTTCATTTCTAAAAAAGATGAGGAAGAGTGGGGTACTTGTACAGTCCACCAGACTAATTGGTCAGCCCTGAATTACAAGTTCTCTTTTTATAGCACACAGTGGATTAGAAAATAAGAATATAGCATTGAAACACCAGATAACTGCAGCAGCGTATCCGGTGCGTGACCAATTGAAACAACATTAAATCAGGCTAATCGGATAGCCGTAAACTATAGGTCTCTTTCCTCTACAGTAAGAATCCGATTAGGAGACACAAGTATATAGCACTCTAGGAGTAATACACCATAATAGAAAGTGGGTTGAATTCAAAATTTTCCCTTTACACATACTAAATTGCGAGCCAATAAGGTTCGATATACAGTGCACACCTCCATCGTTTGAACCAATCAGAAAGGATTAATACGCGAACCAATGAGATTAGGAGAATATCGGAGCTAACACACTGAAAGTAAAAGTATCACTAAAGATCATATATAACATGATATATAGTAGTATATAACAACATTGTATGAAAATGGTACATACTATTGAGTAGATATGTTTATACAAATGTGAAAAGTACTATAAGCCCAATGAACCGGAACTATTAAGAAATCTATTCCGGGATCATGATACGGGCAATTAGAGTAAGGGGTATTTAAAGACCCTGGAATTTACAGTAAACCAGTCTTGAAAAAGGTCTATGTTTGACCGAAACGCGTCGACTGGTGAGTAGCATTTCAATTCATTCATTTGTTTTTAAAAACCATCTGCACTATTATTATTTCTTTCGGCAGAAGGAATATAAACTCGGGTGACGCTGGAGCTGAAAATTGTCTATTGACGCTGAAGCCCAATCCCCGCTACAGGCAATAAATACCTCACATAGACTGCTAAACTACAGACTGTAAACCACAGAAAGAGGGATTATCGCAAACTTGGAGCACTTTAACACTGACTATAACGTATTTACCTTATTTACATTATCTGTTTTTTTAATTTTCTAATATATATTTTTGTCGGCTGGGATCCTGCTGGTCACTAGTGATATCTGAGGAATCCTTTGAAGTACACTTTACCACTTGGGAGACATCTGTGTTTTTGAAGTTTTGTTCTCTACACATCTTTTTTCACTGCTGAACTTTTTGGTTAGAATTATTGTCTCACTATCTTTATTAGTATCACTAATTTTTGAATATTTGTGATTTGTCAATTAGCAACATTTGAATTACCTAATTTGTATCACGTATTATCAGCACACATCACCTTTTCAATCCGCTAGCGGAGAACGGTCTCTGATCCTTGTGAGGTACAGTAGATCAGTTCCATTCATTCAGCCAATAGCAACAAAAGGAATTAATACAGTTTGGGGCCATAGCCCACTTTCAACTTGTTTAGGAATATTTCTCCAGAGGGACAGTACTGCTCTGGTTATATCTGTGTGTAAAAACAATTTTGAGCAAAACCGAATTAGGGTTATCCCTAACCGGCCTGTTTTTGAACTGTGTAAGAATTCTAGCAGGGAACATTGTTGTAATACCGTAAGCTTTATTGTATAAACCCTAAACTGGTTAGATAACTATAGTAAGTAGCCCCGCTATAGAAAACTATAGTAGGTAGCACCGCTACAGGGGAGTTTGTTTATTTATCTAATCTGGATGTTTCTAAGTCACCATATTTAAGTTATCCATAATAACAACAGGTAACACTGCTATAGGACCATTTGTCTTAATTTTATTGTTCATCTTGAAGGCACCTTTTACTGTTTTATTGTTAATTGTAACATGTGAATGTATGCAAGATAATCCACTATATGTAAACCGTATTCGTACCTATCTGCCTTGGGAACACCAACTGTTGTATTCCAAAGGTGCCTAGAAGCTATATTTTAATGTATTAATATTGTTTTAAATAAACTACTTTATTTTAACTTTACTGTGTAGGAATAGGTTTCACATTTCTGAACCCAAGCCGGTCAGCTGGCGCTTTGATATTTTCTGATTTTCCGATTTTCCTTAAACGATTCTGACCACTAGGGGTCACCCATCAGAGCTAAGGGTTCATTTAGTAGTAGGCGCTAAGTGATTTCTTCTAATTTCCTTAAGTTACATAGCCACACTGCCGCTCTGCTGCTGGGGAGGGAGACTGTCTCCTCCCCCGGGAAGGGGTTCTGCCGCTGGGGAGAGTTATCGACATCCATTTCTCCCTGCAAGGGGTTCTGTGTAAGGGGAGGGAGGACGACTACCTCCACTCCCAGGGGATGGCTCTGCTGCTGGGGAAAGAAACAGACTGTCTCCTCTCCCTGTACCTGGCTCTGCCGCTGGGGAGAGAGACCATCTGTCTCCTCTCCCAGGAAGGGGTTCTGCGTAAGGGGAGGGAGAACAACTACCTCCTTTCCCTGGGGATGGCTTTGCCGCTGTGGAGAGAGACCGGTTGTCTCCTCTCCTTGTACCTGACTCTGCCGCTGGGGAGAGAGACCAACTGTCTCCTCTCCTGGGTAGGGGTTCTGCCGCTGGGGAGAGTTATCAGCATCCGTTTCTCCCTGCAAGTGGTTCTGTGTAAGGGGAGGGAGGACGACTACCTCCGCTCCCAGGGGATGGCTCTGCCGCTGGGGAGAGTTATCGGCATCCGTTTCTCCCTGCAAAGAGGTTCTGTGTAAGGGGAGGGAGGACGACTACCTCCGCTCCCAGGGGATGGCTCTGCCGCTGGGGAGAGAGACCGACTGTCTCCTCTCCCAGGAAGGGGTTCTGCTTACAGGGAGGTAGGACGACTACCTCCCCCCCAGGGGAGGGCTCTGCCTCTGGGGAGAGAGACTGACTGTCTCCTCTCCCAGCTCCTGGCTCTGCCGCTGGGGAGAGAGACAGACTGTCTCCTCTCCCAGGAAGGGGTTCTGCCGCTGGGGAGAGTTATCGACATCAGTCTCTCCCTCCAAGGGGTTCTGTGTAAGGGGGGGGAGGACGACTGCCTCCTCTCCCTGGTTTCCTGGAGCTGTTGCAGGTGCTGGGCAGAGGTCGGCGGCTCTCTGCCCTGTTGCCAGCGCTTCTGCTAGGGTGGCCCCCTTGTTTAAGACCATAAGCTTGGAGCCAGACTGTTGATCGGGATCCAGCAGCCCTGGTTCCCTTTTTCTTTGTTGCCACCCCTCCATGGTCGAGCTCCATGAATCCCAGAGGGCTGCACCCCAAATCTGTATACCCTTGGCATGCTGCTTAACGAGATCTAGCAGCCTCTTGTATTCCTTGACCAGTGCCTCTTCCTGGTGAATTATAAAATCCAGATCGTCTAGCAGCCAGGATTCCTTCAAGAGATCCAGCAGTTCCTCTTGGAGCCCAGAGATATCCTCCAGACCCTGGTCCATCTCGCTCCCAAACTGTGGGTCCTCTGTCCTTTTTATAAATAGCAATCCAGGGCGCCCAAAGCCCTCTGTGGGGAAGCCATCCTCAAGCCATGGCTGCGCTTGCATAGCGAGCCATTGGAGGGCCCGATAGCCGTCCTCCACCCACATCTCTTCCTGGATCATTCTATGTAGAACAGATAGCCATTCCTTCTTTGGCTGTTTTCCCAGAAAAGGCACTTTCACGGTCCCCCGAACCCGGAACCTTGTGTCATTCGAGGGGAGGACCTTTCCATTGTCCCGCTCCTGTTGAAGAGCATCCCACCAGAGATCCCGGTGGATCAGGTCACTCTGTTCCAGCACGTCCTGTTGGTAAATAGGACCGTCCAGCTGGGCCAGCACTTCCTGTACTCTCCTTAGAAATTCGACTTCCATAGTTACCGGCTACTGTGGCCCTTCTCCATCAGCTGGAATTATGTGGAAGAAGCAGATCCCACCACTGCCAGCCAATGTGACGGATAACTCAACTACCCCGACTGGGTAGTTCCGCCAAACGGGTCCTGCTTCCTCCCTGGCGACTGCAGCTATGTAGCTGGCAAGTGACCACAGCCTGTAGCCACCCCTGATGCCCGACAGCACCAGTACTCAGGTTCCCACCCTGTGGCAGACTCCGGCTACCCAGACTAGGTAGCTCTGCCAGAGGGTCCTTCCTCTGCCTGGAACAGGCTGCTATGTAGCCCAGGAAAGTGATTTTAGCAGGAGCCCACTCTAATAACTAGTCATACTAGTATTCAGGTAAACAGGAACTGATTTTATTGAAAACACACACTCCTTTTATACACACAGCTCATCTTGATAAGACCCTGGACAATCCCACAATTTTCCCGCCCCTCCAGACGGACCGGCACCTCCATAGCAGCCACAGTCCCAAGACACAGGGGTGGCGGTTTCGGGGTGATCCCGGTGGAGCGGCGGCACTTCCAGGGTGTCATTTTAAAGCTCTCTGTCCCCAGATGCCACAGTCCAAAAATCAGCATGATTAGTTACTGGAGACCGGAGTTAGTTCGTTGAAGTTATGGGGTTAGAGGTGTCCAAAAACCCCTGGGTCCCAAAAGAGCTCCCCTCAGATAATTCCCCCAGCTCTTGTCCTCTCTAGGGGCTACCAATCCCCAAAAGAGCGGAGCTCTGGGACAAAGGGCTGCTGGAGCGACCAGGGGTAAAATTAGCGCGGGTGTACTGCTGTCCTGTGGCCGACCGTGAGTTCCAGGAGCCCGACCAGCCTGAGATGGGTTAGGCGGGTGTCCGTTGTGAGGCGGCCGACCGGGAGTTCCAGGAACCCGGCCAGCCTAGGAGGGTTTTCCTGGTCATACACCAGCTCTTCTCTAAACAAGTTTTGAACACAAAACCATGCAAACAAAATCTTCCAGAGATCGTAGTAGCTCTGAGGGGTCCAAAACCACTGAGAAACAGGGGTGAGGTAGTAGGGGGGTGGGGGGGGTAGCCTTAGCTGTCTGGTATCTGTGACAAATAGCGCGATTGGGAGCGCTGTAATTAGACAGCGTGCCCGCAATGCGCTTAGGAGAAAAAAACAGACTCGCTCAGTAGAGCCAGGATCGGCGTTCTGTTTTCGTAGTAAAATATCTCTCTAACCCTTTGCTTTAGATAGCTAGCACTAAGCTAATGTTATATAATTTTGCACTATGTGCAGAATTATATAACATTATTTGCTAGGTTTACTGCCCCTTTAATCTTGACCAAAAATTTGATTAGGATATATAGCAATCTTTTTGTGAAACAAGTCAGAGCTTAGATCTGAACCTTTAAGGAACTTGCGGATAAACACTTATCCAAACCATCCTGAAGCAATTGAAGAATTCTTGGAATCTTAAGTGTACCAGCTGAATCCATGTTCCACACACAAGGAAATTAAGTCTTCCAAACCTTGTGATACATTTTCCTGGTCTCAGGTTTACGGGCCTGAACCAAAGTTGACAGTCGTAAGAACCTCTCTGCCTCAAAACCAAGCGTTCAATTTCTAAGCTATCAAGTTTAGAAATCTTAGATCCTGATGGAAAAATAGACCTTGAGACAGAATGTCATGCCGCAGAGGAAGAGGCCACAGAGAACTAGACATTGGCACAAGATCTGAAAACCAAATCCTGTGAGGCCAGGCTGGAGCAATCACGATTACTGATGATACCTCCTGCTTGATTATATTACCCTTGTTAACAGAACAAGAGGAGGAAAAATGTAAGCCAGATAAAACAGCCTAGGAGCTACTAGAGCGTCCACATCCTCCGCCTGAGGATCCCTCACAAAGTATCTGTGTAACTAGTTGTTCAGGCTAGAAGTCGTATGCTCTACTTCTTGAAGACCCCACAGGTCTACAATATGACCGAAGACTTCCAGAGGAAGGGACAGTCTGCTTACCAATTACTCACCCCTGGAATCTGAAATAAAGAAATGTATATAGGAATTGCTTTGCTCAAGTCAGAATTTGGGAAGCCTCCATCACCAGGGAACTGTGAGTTCCCCCTTCATTGATGTAAGCGACTGCTGTTACATTGTCTGACTGGAAACGAGTCCTTTGCAATGGGGTTTGAATGCTTAGGACATTTTGAGGTAAAATATCTTTCTTTTTTACATAGAGATGTTCAGGTGATATTTTCTAGTCAGCTTTTTTCAGCTATGTTGCATCACTTTCAAGTGTTCCAACATTTGGGTATCATGGCCCTTTAAACAAAAAGAGAAAGATTTAGTTTCCTCATCAGAGACTTGACTCTTGACTGATCATATGAAAACACTTCCCTCAGACTATAAATAGAACCAACAGGGCCTGGAACATTTAGCTAAACAAACTAAGGCTTACTCAGATCAGATAAGCTAGTAGAGGGATTATCCGAAACCACCTTTGTATGCTTACTTGGAGGGGGGTATGGCTGCCAACATCTCAGATATACTAAAGTGTACAATACTTCAAATATACTAGTGTGTACAAAAGCTGAGGACAGATAACCTTAGAAGCAAGAGCAGCATTAAACTGATTTAGAATGTATAAGACCTGAATAAGATCTGTACATGATTTGCAAAACGGAGTGGGGATTGCGTAAACCAACTTGCAAAAATGCACTTTAGCCGCCAATCAGCAGTGCTACCCATGTTCTAAACCATAAATTGGCTGACTCCTAAGCTTACATTCCTGCTTATCAAATAAAGATACAGAGAGAAGAAAAATTAATGGGAGTTAAAAAGAAAGTTGCTTAAAATGGCATGCTCTATCTGAATCATGAAAGAAAAAAAAATTGGGTTTCATATCCCTTTAACCCCTTAACGACCAACGACGTACAGGGTACATCCTACAAAAAAATGTCCTTAACGACGTTGGTGTCTTCAAGTGGTGGAAGCGATCCTGATCGCTTCCAGCCACTTTCATGTTATTGCAGTGATGCATCGATATTGAGGCATCCTGCAAAAAAAATTTTTAGCCATCCAATGCAGAGAGAGCCACATTGTGGCCCTCTCTGCATCAGACATCGATGGCCATGATCGTTGGTGGGTGGGAGACGTTGCAGGGAGGCGGGTGGGTGGCCATCGATGAGAAGTTCATCGCAGGGGGGGGCGCGCGCATGGGGGGGACTCACGGGGCGCTTGCACAGGGGCGGAAGCAGGGGGGAAGCTACACTATGGGACAATGTATATGTAGCTGAGGGTGAGGAAGGGGTTATCTAAGTGATCTTGGAGGGAGTGGGGGGGTTGGCTATTGAGGGGGGCAGCTACACTACAGAAAAAAATTATTTATGGCAAACGGGGTACTGGCAGACAGCTGCCAGTACCCAAGATGGTGCACAATTAGCTAGAGGGGAAGATTTAGAGAGATGTTTGGGGGGGGGGGGGATCAGGGAGGTTGGGGTCTAAGGGGGATCCTACACAGCAGAATATGTTGGGGTTTTGAAAAAAAAAATTAGATACCTTTTATTTTAGTACTGGCAGACTTCCTGCCAGTACTTAAGATGGCTGGGGCAATTGTGGGGTGGGCGAGGGAAGAGAGCTCTTTGGGAGGGTTCAGGGGGTGGGGATGTGTCAGGTGGGAGACTGATCTCTACACTAAAGCTAAAATTAACCCTACAAGCTACCTAACCAAACCCTTCAATGCTGGGCAAAATAAGTGTGGTGTGCAGCGGTATTTAGCGGCCTAATTGCCAAAAAGCAATGCCAAAGCCATATATGTCTGCTATTTCTGAACAAATGGGATCTCAGAGAAGCATTTACAATCATTTGTGCCATAATTGCACAAGCTGTTTGTAAATAATTTCAGTGAGAAACCTAAAATTGTGAAAAATGTAATGTTTTGTTTTTTTTGTTTTTGTTTTTTCTAATTTGATTGCATTTGGTGGTGAAATGGTGGCATGAAATATACCAAAATGGGCCTAGATTAATTCTTTAGGTTGTCTTCTAAAAATAAATATATATATATATATATATATATATATATATATGTCAAGGGATATTCAGGGATTCCAGACCAATATCAGTGTTCTAATGTAACTATCGCTAATTTTGAAAAAAAGTGGTTTGGAAATAGCAAAGTGCTATTTGTATTTATTGCCCTATAACTTGCAAAGAACATGTAAACATTGGGTATTTCTAAACTCAGGACAAAATTTAGAAACTATTTAGCATGGGTGTTTTTTGGTGGTTGTAGATGAGTAACAGATTTTGGGGGTCAAAGTTAGAAAAAGTGTGTGTTTTTCCATTTTTTACTCATATTTTATAAAAAAATGTTATAGTAAATTATAAGATATGATGAAAATAATGGTATCTTTAGAAAGTCCATTTAATGGCGAGAAAAACGGTATATAATATGTGTGGGTACAGTAAATGAGTAAGAGGAAAATAACAGCTAAACTCAAACACTGTAAAAATACCCTTGGTCCCAAACGGTCAGAAATAGAAAAGTGCTGTGGTCCTTAAGGGGTTAAAGAGGATGGAAGCACACAAGTTAATCATATTAAATATTGTTTAACAGTATTGTAAAATGCTTTTTAACATTTATTTTATATACATACCTTTTATCCGCGGCATCTTTTATTGCTGATAGTTTATTTAAAGTTTAAAACCAATTTAAAAATTGGCTTTAATGTTCCTTTAAGGAAATACATTTTAAATTGTATTATGTAATTTAAATGCTAGTGTTCAAAACGTCAGATTATATAAAATGTTCATTTCCCTCTCCAAATCTCTCTGAATTTTATTTTATAGAACGTTCATTAAAACTGTTCTGTTGGCTGACTTTGTCTAGCATACAATGGTCTCGTTTAGGAACCATGCAAATATGGTTCTTTATGCATTTAATTATGTACACTTTGATTTTAAAAGTGAAGATAATATATATTGTAGCAAATGAAAATTATCCTCTAATTTACGAAAGCTTCTAAATTAGAATATGTATAATGCAACGGGTCTATGTAAGGACATAAAGAAGCATCATAGATAGTTTTGCTGTAGGATAATTTTGTAGAATTGTCTGTGCCAGAAGAGTTGCATGCTTCTAAAAATGTTTTACAGTAAATATAGATTGTGGTAGGCTTAACTTCTCATGATTTTGTTAGTCTTATATACCTGTAATCTTCAATTACTTGCTGACACTGGTATCTGATATGTAATGATTTTTTTTATTTATAACAAATAACATTCTACTTGCAAAAGCTACAACTTCTTGAAAGCTCTGAGTCCATTTTGTGACATGAGACCACTAGAAACTGCAGCACAGAATTAGCAGACCTAGATATTCACAAAGGAGAAATTAGAAAATAAATGTAAATACAATTCCTAAAAAAGCTTTTATCCAAAAAGGTTAACAGCATTTATGGATAAATATGCCACAGTACAAGTCAGGTGGGTCAAACTAGTTGATTCCTCTTTTAAAAGTTTGTTTTGCAAATATATTCATATTTCTAAATGGTTTTTTTTTTTTTTTTTTTTTCTGTAGCTTCATGTTTATGATAGCCAAAAAGAAAATCTGGATGGCTTTATAAAGACATTCCTAAAACTTCAAACATCAGACGGAAATCCTGGGGCTTTTTCTCTTGATTGTAAAACGGTGTGTATAGTCAAGATGGTAAACTATTTTATCGTGATGGTAAATGTATTCAGTCTACATAACCTATTTCATAAGATCTTTGTATTATAACTAAAATTGCGAAGTTTTTTTTATTCTTTTTGTGACGTAGAGAACAGTCCCACCCGTTCTCTACATGGGGGCGTGCTCCTGAACTTCCAAAAAGGAATATCATCATGGTAATAAAAAAAATAACATAACGTGTGTGTGTGTATATATATATATATATATATATATATATATTTCATATAGGTGGCGAGACAAATCCACAGAAGGAGGCAGCACCTTGCAATATAAAAATATCTTTATTTCCACATACTGGAATAAAACAGTGACGTTTCGGGTATAGAACCCTTAATCATACAAAGCTAAAACACACTGTTCAATCCTTATAAAGGCCTACCTGTACACAGGTGTTCAATTAACACCTCTTAACAGCTCCACCTAGTGGTTACTCATTTGATTACATCAATATTAGAACTTTACATTCTTGTTTCACCTTGGTGCAAGATAGAATTAAAATCAATACAAAAATATATATATACATAGCATTGACTTAAACAGATATTGATATTGCTGTAGCTTCATCATAACAAACTGTTGTGAAACAAATTGTTGAAAAACAAATGCAGCAGTTTTAACACTTTTTTAACTACATGACTACAAAAATAAAGTGTAATCTAATTCTTTATTTAAACCCAAGGGTTGCATTGCATTGAGTTTATATATCCAAAATGCCTCTTTCTTTTTAAGCATTAACTCTCTATTACCCCCCCCCCCCCCCGGTCTAGGAGGTGGCACTGCATCAATGATTTGAAAACTAACCTGACTAATGTTATGACCACATTGAATAAAATGCCCTGACACTGGTGCCTCTAAATTTCCACATCTGATATTGCTTTTATGTTGTACTATCCTATCACGGACACGACTGGTCGTCTCGCCAATGTAAATTTTTCCACATGGGCATTTTATGAGATAGATAGCAAAAGTAGTATCACATGTGTAAAAACCTTTTATTAGAAATGTTCTGCCAGTGAGAGGATGTACATAATGGGGGCCTTTAATCATCGAATTGCAGTTGCAACATCCCTAACAGGGATAACAACCATGATTTTTATCAGATATATAACTTTGATGTTTTTTATTTGCACTTCCAATATCTATATGTATAAGCTCATCTCTGAGGTTTCTCCTCCTTCTATAGGCAGGCATAGGGGGTAATGCAAATTCAGCAACGCCTGGATGGCAACCCTGTAGGATACGCCAGTGTTTTTTTAGAACACTCATAATCTCACTACCATGGTTGTGATCCATAACTACTACCATTCGTTTATCCTCCTTTTTTGGAGTTGGATCTTTTCTAGATTGAACCTTAGTTAATTCATTCTGAACCAGCGCTACAGGGTAACCTCTGTCCTCAAATTTTTTTGCCATATTGTGTAAACTTTCATGTAGTCTATCTTTTTCTGATACAATACGTTGTACCCTTAGGAACTGACTTCTAGGTAATGACCTAACTGTACTTCTGGGGTGAAAGCTCTGATAATATAGCAGGCCATTCTTATCAGTAGGTTTAACATATAGATCTGTACAGACCATACCATCCCTAAGATATACAGTGGTATCTAAAAAATCAACCTGAACTTCACTTGCAGTGAGGCAAAATTTAATAGAATCAGTGCTGCAATTGAGTTCAGCGACAAATTCCTCCAGGGTTCCAATGTCGCCACACCACACACCGAATACATCATCTATATACCGCCACCAGGCCACTGCATATTGCAGGAATAATGCATTCTCGTATAGGTGGCGAGAGTTCACAAGCTAGTTACTGATGGGATATACATTCCTACAAGGAGGGTGCAAAGTTTCCCAAACCTCACATGCCTATAAAATACACCTCCCACCTCACTCATACATCAGTTTTAAAAACTTTGCCTCCTTAGGAGGTGGTGAAGCATGATGTTATTGATTTCTTCAGTGAAAGGCGCTTCTAAGCATATTGAAGCCCAGTTTCTCTCTAAGTGCAGTGTTTGTCTGAGGGATGTGAAGGGAGTATTGCCTGAAACCATGTTTTCGCCTATGGGAAAGCTTTCATAAGGCTCTCTGTAAATTGGTCGCAGGGATTTATCTGTTGCCTCCCTTTATAGATCTACAATATACTCTTGTACCATTACCTCTGCTGATATGTTTCAATACTGGTTTGGCTGTCTACTATATGTGGATGGGTGTCTTACACAGTAAGTATTTACTTTTATTATATAAGACACTCTCAGCTATGGATTGGGCACTTTTTAAGTAAAGTTGTTATATATTGTTTATATACATGCCTTGAGTCAGTAATTCAGTGCTCTTTTTAGCGACTTTTTTTGTGGCTTAATATTTGTCAAGGTTGGTAGTCTGTGAAACATACAGTTTTTTTTTTTGGAGCTAGTAATTTATTTATAAATTAGGATGCTAAGTATTATGTTAGTCTCGTGGAATGGTGATAATCCCATTTTATGCAGCTATAATAGAAGTATCCATTAGGCTTTATTTGGGTACATTTTGTTTTTTTGTATATACAATCAAAATTCTTACCTGCTTTTTAGAGTGATAGGTGTATTAGAAATCCACTACAGCTTTGCATGTCGCGCGCGCAATGATGCTATGTCATAGCGTGACGTGTCATCATTTTGCACATTTTTTTGGCGCCAAAAAATTCCTGCCAAATTTGCTGTTTATAAGCTCCGCCACCAGCTCATATAGTGTTCTCAGAAAACACTGATTTCATGCAGCATTTTATGAATTTTTTTTTTTTTTTTATAATTTTCGCTGTTTCCCATTCTCTCAAGCCTGTTATATATATCTCAAACTGAACCTGCCTCTGATATTACCATAGGATTTGAGCTGCCTGAACACGTATCTACCAAAGCTAAGTGTGTTGTAATAAAGCTGATCTAAATTCTTCAGCTCAATTATGTGGCTCTTGTTTTGGCAAATTGTTAAATGCTGATAATATATCTGAGTACAAATACCCCCACTGTTATTCCATCTGTACATAGCATTACTACAGAAATGAAAGATGTTATTTCTGCTGCTGCAGCTATAGAGAGGGCAATGGCTGCTATTCTGCTTTCAAATAAATGTAAAAGGGTTTCCTAAACCTAGTGAATAAAGTTCTGACCTTCAGCATACTGATGTATCCTCTACTGATGGGTTTTCCCTCTGATTCAGAGGATGCCACGTCAGAAGCAGATATAGACAAATCTTCTTTCCTAAAATATGGAGATTGCACAACATCATTCAAATACTAGTGGGAATATCACTCCTGGCCAGCAAGAGGAGGCAAAGAGCACCACAGCAAAGCTGTTAAATTTCACTCCCCTACCCATAATCTCCAGACATTCTCTTTACATCTGTCAATGGAGGTGGTGAAGTTTGGTGTCTGAAGAAATTAATTCCTTTTTTGGATACTTTTCCATGCAAGCAAAGATCTGGGTTTAGACAAGTCCATGTTAATCTCTTCCGTAGAGTAGCGGTGGCTTTTAGGCAGCTTGGAAGTTGTGAGGTTGTGCTTACAGATGGCTAGATTACGACTTTTTGCGTTAGTCTATGCGGTGCTAACTAGCAGTTATCTCTCACCGCTCACTTACCTGCAGAGCTGGTATTACGGGTTTTTACAAACCCGTCGTTAAGACAAGAAGTTAGCATTGAGCAAAATTTTGCTCATTACCGCACTCCAATACCAGCACTGCTCAAGTCAGCGGTGAGCTGGTCGTACGTGCTCATGCACGATTTCCCCATAGGAATCAACGGGGAGAGCCTACTGAGTAAAAGTCTAACACCTGCAAAAAAGCAGCGTAAAACTCACTAACGCAGCCCCATTGATTCCTATGGGGAAATAAAATTTATGTCTACACCTAACACCCTAATATGAACCCCGAGTCTAAACACCCCTAATCTTACACTTATTAACCCTAATCTGCCGCCCCCGACATCTGCATTATATTTATTAACCCCTAGTCTGCCGCTCAGGACACCGCCGCCACCTACATTATACTTATGAACCCCTAATCTGCTGCCCCCAACATCGCCGCCACCTACGTTATATTTATTAAACCCTAAAGCCCCCTAACTTAAATATTATTTAAATAAAATTACTATAATTAACTACATTATTCCTATTTAAAACTAAATACTTAACTATAAAATAAACCCTAAGCTAGGTACAATATAACTAATAGTTACATTGTAGCTAGCTTAGGGTTTATTTTTATTTTACAGGCAAGTTTGTATTTATTTTAACTAGGTAGAATAGTTATTAAATAGTTATTAACTATTTAATAACTAACCAAGTCTGTTTGTCCCCGTTTAGGAGCAAACAAACCCCTGTGTGGCTACCCGATGAAGATTAATCTGTATAGAGTATCAAGCAATTTAACTTACCCCCCTCTTCACGGCCGCTCGTCTCGGTGTAATGACCTGTGTTAGTTACAGCCCCTGGGTGAAACTCTCCAATGTGCCGCTGTGAATCCAGCCCGGAGCCTCCACGCTCAAACAGGCTGCTGGAACTGGCGTCGCACTCTGATGCACCCGGCTCACAGGTATGACGTCACCAGACGGATACCGGCTTGTGGGGGGTAAGGAGTCCCCGATTCTTTCTTTCAATCGCTGGTCCTCATGCTTCCAAATCTGACTGGAACTTTAGGCATCAAGGGTAATGTACACCTGCTGACTCCACTACGGCTTGTTGCAGCAAATATAGAAAAGGATTTCAGGAGTCGCAGGTGAGGTCAATTCAAAAAAGCATTTATTCAGATAAAACAAGTCACAGGATGGTAGTAGCAGCCCTCCAGTGTTACAAGCTTACGCGTTTCGGCTACATGCTGTAATCATAGCTCATACACTCCCTTCTTACTCTGGGCTTTAAAAAGGGGGTAAAAACACATTATTATTCTTTGAAAGGCTGTGACCAGGTTAACTCCTTCCTTCCCGGTTTACCAAACATCAAATACACAAACCTCTTAGCCGGTGTAATGATTAAAGAAAACTCTGTCATTCTGTGACTAAGTTCTAATGTAAATATAAAACTTATGTATTCAGTGAACTGAGTAATGTTACTGATGTTACTGTGTTTTGTACTTGTTTAAGGGGGACACTATTCAGAGTACTATCTTAATGATTACTTCAAGATTCCTAAATTTGTACTTGTCAGTAATCTGGTTAAGGATTTTAAATTCTTACTCGATTTTAAATATTAAAGCCACAAAGATGCTTGTGAAGCTTACTGTAGCTAGTTAGCTGACCATCTTGTTTTAATTTTATTCATATTTCTCCAACATAGGTGTGTCCGGTCCACGGCGTCATCCTTACTTGTGGATATTCTCTTCCCCAACAGGAAATGGCAAAGAGCCCAGCAAAGCTGGTCACATGATCCCTCCTAGGCTCCGCCTACCCCAGTCATTCTCTTTGCCGTTGCACAGGCAACATCTCCACGGAGATGGCTAAGAGTTTTTTGGTGTTTAAATGTAGTTTTTATTCTTCAATCAAGTGTTTGTTATTTTAAAATAGTGCTGGTATGTACTATTTACTCTGAAACAGAAAAGAGAAGAAGATTTCTGTTTGTAAGAGGAAGATGATTTTAGCAAATGTTACTAAAATCGATTGCTGTTTCCACACAGGACTGTTGAGATGAAGTAACTTCAGTTGGGGGAAGCAGTTGGCAGACTTTTCTGCCTGAGGTATGACTGGCCACATTTCTAACAAGACTTTGTAATGCTGGAAGGCTGTCATTTTCCCTATGGGGACCGGTAAGCCATTTTCTTAGATTAAGCAAAAGAATAAAAGGCTTTATAAGGGCTTAAAAAACTGGTAGACATTTTTCTGGGCTAAAACGATTACTTTGCTAGCATATTTGACAGATTATAACTCTTTATAGTTATTATAATCTTGGGGATTGTTGTTAAAAAACGGCAGGCACTGTATGGACACCTTTTTCAGATGGGGGCCTTCTCTAGTCATAGGCAGAGCCTCATTTTCGCGCCACTAATGCGCAGTTGTTTTTGGAAGGCAAGGCATGCAGATGCATGTGTGAGGAGCTAAGAACCACTAAAAAAGCTTATAGAAGGCGTCATTTGGTATCGTATTCCCCCCTGGGCTTGGTTGGGTCTCAGCAAAGCAGATACCTGGGACTGTATAGGGGTTAAATGTAAACACGGCTCCGGTTCCGTTATTTTAAGGGTTAAAGCTTTCAAATTTGGTGTGCAATACTTTTAAGGCTTTAGGACACTGTGGTGAAATTTTGGTGAATTTTGAACAATTGCTTCATGCTTTTTCGCATATTCAGTAATAAAGTGTGTTCTGTTTAAAATTTAAAGTGACAGTAACGGTTTTATTTTAAAACGTTTTTTGTGCTTTGTTGACAAGTTTAAGCCTGTTTAACATGTCTGAACCATCAGATAAGCGATGTTCTATATGTATGAAAGCCAATGTGTCTCCCCATTTAAATATATGTGATAATTGTGACATAGTGTCCAAACAAAGTAGGGACAATGATGCCACAGATAATAATAGTGCCCAAGATGATTCTTCAGATGAGGGGAGTAAGCATGGTACTGCATCACCCCCTTCTACACCAGTTTTGCCCACACAAGAGGCCCCTAGTAAATCTAGTGCGCCAATACTTATTACTATGCAACAATTAACGGCTGTTATGGATAATTCTATTGCAAATATTTTATCTAAAATGCCTACTTATCAAAGAAAGCGCGATTGCTCTGTTTTAAACACTGAAGAGCAAGAGGACGCTGATGATAACGTTTCTGACATACCCTCACACCAATCTGAAGGGGCCAGGAGGGAGGTTTTGTCTGAGGGAGAAATTTCAGATTCAGGAAAAATTTCTCAACAAGCTGAACCTGATGTAACATTTAAATTTAAATTAGAACATCTCCGCGCACTGCTTAAGGAGGTATTATCTACTCTGGATGATTGTGACAATTTGGTCATTCCAGAGAAATTATGTTAGATGGACAAGTTCCCAGAGGTTCCGGTGCCCCCCGATGTTTTTCCTATACCCAAGCGGGTGGCGGACATAGTAAATAAGGAATGGGAAAGGCCCGGCATACCTTTTGTTCCTCCCCCTATATTTAAGAAATTATTTCCTATAGTCGACCCCAGAAAGGACTTATGGCAGACAGTCCCTAAGGTCGAGGGGGCGGTCTCTACTCTAAACAAACGCACTACTATTCCCATAGAAGATAGTTGTGCTTTCAAAGATCCTATGGATAAAAAATTAGAGGGTTTGCTTAAAAAGATGTTTGTTCAGCAAGGTTACCTTCTACAACCAATTTCATGCATTGTTCCTGTCACTACGGCAGCGTGTTTCTGGTTCGAAGAACTAGAAAAGTCGCTCAATAAAGAATCTTCGTATGAGGAGGTTATGGACAGAGTTCAAGCACTTAAATTGGCTAACTCTTTTATTCTAGATGCCGCTTTGCAATTAGCTAGATTAGCGGCGAAAAATTCAGGATTTGCTATCGTGGCGCGCAGAGCGCTCTGGCTAAAGTCTTGGTCAGCGGATGTGTCTTCCAAGACAAAATTGCTTAACATCCCTTTCAAGGGTAAAACACTGTTTGGTCCTGATTTGAAAGAGATCATTTCAGACATCACCGGGGGAAAGGGCCACGCCCTTCCTCAGAATAGGTCTTTTAAGGCTAGAAATAAGCCTAATTTTCGTCCCTTTCGCAGAAACGGACCAGCCTCTACTTCTACATCTTCTAAGCAAGAGGGTAATACTTCTCAACCCAAACCAGCCTGGAGACCGATGCAAGGCTGGAACAAGGGTAAGCAGGCCAAAAAGCCTGCCACTGCTACCAAAACAGCATGAAGGGATGGCCCCCGATCCGGGACCGGATCTGGTGGGGGGCAGACTTTCTCTCTTTGCTCAGGCCTGGGCAAGAGATGTTCAGGATCCTTGGGCACTAGAAATAGTTTCTTAAGGTTATCTCCTGGAATTCAAGGAACTACCCCCAAGGGGAAGATTCCACAGGTCTAAATTATCTTCAAACCAAATAAAAAGACAGGCATTCTTACATTGTGTAGAAGACCTGTTAAAGATAGGAGTAATTCATCCAGTTCCATTAGGAGAACAAGGGATGGGGTTTTACTCCAACCTGTTCATAGTTCCCAAAAAAGAGGGAACATTCAGACCAATTCTAGATCTCAAGATCCTAAACAAATTTCTCAGGGTTCCATCGTTCAAAATGGAAACCATTCGAACGATCCTTCCTACCATCCAGGAAGGTCAATTTATGACCACGGTGGATTTAAAGGATGCGTACCTACATATTCCTATCCACAAGGAACATCATCAGTTCCTAAGGTTCGCTTTTCTGGACAAGCATTACCAGTTTGTGGCACTTCCATTCGGATTAGCCACTGCTCCGAGAATTTTCACAAAGGTACTAGGGTCCCTTCTAGCGGTTCTAAGACCAAGGGGCATTGCAGTAGTACCGTACTTGGACGACATCCTGATTCAAGCGTCGTCTCTGTCAAAAGCAAAGGCTCATACGGACATCGTCCTAGCCTTTCTCAGATCTCACGGATGGAAAGTGAACATAGAAAAAAGTTCTCTTTCCCCGTCAACAAGAGTTCCCTTCTTGGGAACAATAATAGACTCCTTAGAAATGAGGATTTTTCTGACAGAGGCCAGAAAATCAAAACTTCTAAGCTCTTGTCAAGTTCTTCATTCTGTTCTTCGTCCTTCCATAGCGCAGTGCATGGAAATAATAGGATTGATGGTTGCAGCAATGGACATAGTTCCTTTTGCACGGATTCATCTAAGACCATTACAACTGTGCATGCTCAGACAGTGGAATGGGGATTATACAGACTTGTCTCCGACGATTCAAGTAGATCAAAGGACCAGAGATTCACTCCGTTGGTGGCTAATCCTGGACAACCTGTCACAGGGAATGAGCTTCCGCAGACCAGAGTGGGTCATTGTCACGACCGACGCCAGTCTGGTGGGCTGGGGCGCGGTCTGGGAACCCCTGAAAGCTCAGGGTCTATGGTCTCGGGAGGAATCTCTTCTACCGATAAACATTCTGGAACTGAGAGCGATATTCAATGCTCTCAAAGCTTGGCCTCTACTAGCAAAGGCCAAATTCATAAGGTTTCAATCAGACAACATGACAGTTGCATATATCAACCATCAGGGGGGAACAAGGAGTTCCCTGGCGATGGAGGAAGTGACCAAGATAATTCAATGGGCGGAGGATCACTCCTGCCACTTGTCTGCAATACACATCCCAGGAGTGGAAAATTGGGAAGCGGATTTTCTGAGTCGTCAGACATTCCATCCGGGGGAGTGGGAACTCCACCCGCAAATCTTTGCCCAAATAACTCAATTATGGGTCATTCCAGACATGGATCTGATGGCCTCTCGTCAGAACTTCAAGGTTCCTTGTTACGGGTCCAGATCCAGGGATCCCAAGGCGACTCTAGTAGATGCACTAGTAGCACCTTGGACCTTCAACCTAGCTTATGTATTCCCACCGTTTCCTCTCATTCCCAGGCTGGTAGCCAGGATCAACCAGGAGAGGGCTTCGGTGATCTTGATAGCTCCTGCGTGGCCACGCAGGACTTGGTATGCAGACCTGGTGAATATGTCATCGGCTCCACCATGGAAGCTACCTTTGAGACAGGACCTTCTTGTTCAAGGTCCATTCGAACATCCGAATCTGGTTTCCCTCCAACTGACTGCTTGGAGATTGAACGCTTGATTTTATCAAAGCGTGGGTTTTCAGATTCTGTAATAGATACTCTGATTCAGGCTAGAAGGCCTGTAACTAGAAAAATTTACCATAAGATATGGAAAAAATATATCTGTTGGTGTGAATCTAAAGGATTCCCATGGAACAAGATAAAATTTCCTAAGATTCTATCCTTTCTACAAGAAGGTTTGGAGAAAGGATTATCTGCAAGTTCTCTGAAGGGACAGATCTCTGCGTTATCTGTTTTACTTCACAAAAGGCTGGCAGCTGTGCCAGACGTTCAAGCGTTTGTTCAGGCTCTGGTTAGAATCAAGCCTGTTTACAGACCTTTGACTCCTCCCTGGAGTCTAAATCTAGTTCTTTCAGTTCTTCAAGGGGTTCCGTTTGAACCCTTACATTCCGTAGATATTAAGTTATTATCTTGGAAAGTTTTGTTTTTGGTTGCAATTTCTTCTGCTAGAAGAGTTTCTGAGTTATCTGCTCTGCAGTGTTCTCCGCCCTATCTGGTGTTCCATGCAGATAAGGTGGTTTTGCGTACTAAGCCTGGTTTTCTTCCGAAAGTTGTTTCCAACAAGAATATTAACCAGGAGATAGTTGTACCTTCTTTGTGTCCGAATCCAGTTTCAAAGAAGGAACGTTTGTTACACAATTTGGACGTAGTCCGTGCTCTAAAATTCTATTTAGAGGCCACTAAAGATTTCAGACAAACATCTTCTTTGTTTGTTGTTTATTCTGGTAAAAGGAGAGGTCAAAAAGCAACTTCTACCTCTCTTTCTTTTTGGCTTAAAAGCATTATCCGATTGGCTTATGAGACTGCCGGACGGCAGCCTCCTGAAAGAATCACAGCTCATTCCACTAGGGCTGTGGCTTCCACATGGGCCTTCAAGAACGAGGCTTCTGTTGACCAGATATGTAAGGCAGCGACTTGGTCTTCACTGCACACTTTTGCCAAATTTTACAAATTTGATACTTTTGCTTCTTCAGAGGCTATTTTTGGGAGAAAGGTTTTGCAAGCCGTGGTGCCTTCCATTTAGGTGACCTGATTTGCTCCCTCCCTTCATCCGTGTCCTAAAGCTTTGGTATTGGTTCCCACAAGTAAGGATGACGCCGTGGACCGGACACACCTATGTTGGAGAAAACAGAATTTATGCTTACCTGATAAATTACTTTCTCCAACGGTGTGTCCGGTCCACGGCCCGCCCTGGTTTTTTTAATCAGGTCTGATGAATTATTTTCTCTAACTACAGTCACCACGGTATCATATGATTTCTCCTATGCATATTTCCTCCTGTACGTCGGTCGAATGACTGGGGTAGGCGGAGCCTAGGAGGGATCATGTGACCAGCTTTGCTGGGCTCTTTGCCATTTCCTGTTGGGGAAGAGAATATCCACAAGTAAGGATGACGCCGTGGACCGGACACACCGTTGGAGAAAGTAATTTATCAGGTAAGCATAAATTCTGTTTTTGTTTATCTCTTAACATTAAGTGTCACTGAGAATACCCCCATCTACAATCAACAAAGCCTGTCTATTCTACAATTCTGTTTCTAATTTAATATGATATTAGAGTTACTTACTAGTTGCTCCTTCTTTCCCTTATCAAAGAAACCATATTATGTTAATGTGCTATATGACTAAATTAGCTATCCATGATCATGGTTCACCTAATAACTCTCAAATCGTAAATTGTCAGACTGACTGAGTCACAGATTTTATGAATGATGATTGGAAAATTACTTAGATACTTATTTCCAATATTGATACATACTAAGCTAAATCCAATGATTAATAAGGTCATAAGCCGAATTTAGGCCTGTTGGAAACCTTGTTTTTAATTTGAAGATCCAAAATATCTCCTTTTTGGCAAGCACAGACTCCCTGTCCCCCCCCTCTTCGCCCCGCATCTATAGTCTCAATGATAGTCCATTTAAAAGAAGTATTATCTGTATTTTGGAACAATTTAAAATGTTGGACATTTTAAATTGTTCCATAATACAGATAATACTTATTTTAAATGGACTATCATTGAGACTATAGATGCGGGGCGAAGAGGGGGGGACAGGGAGTCTGTGCTTGCCAAAAAGGAGATATTTTGGATCTTCAAATTAAAAATAAGGTTTCCAACAGGCCTAAATTCGGCTTATGACCTTATTAATCATTGGATTTAGCTTAGTATGTATCAATATTGGAAATAAGTATCTAAGTAATTTTCCAATCATCATTCATAAAATCTGTGACTCAGTCAGTCTGACAATTTACGATTTGAGAGTTATTAGGTGAACCATGATCATGGATAGATAATTTAGTCATATAGCACATTAACATAATATGGTTTCTTTGATAAGGGAAAGAAGGAGCAACTAGTAAGTAACTCTAATATCATATTAAATTAGAAACAGAATTGTAGAATAGACAGGCTTTGTTGATTGTAGATGGGGGTATTCTCAGTGACACTTAATGTTAAGAGATAAACAAAATATGAATAAAATTAAAACAAGATGGTCAGCTAACTAGCTACAGTAAGCTTCACAAGCATCTTTGTGGCTTTAATATTTAAAATAGAGTAAGAATTTAAAATCCTTAACCAGATTACTGACAAGTACAAATTTAGGAATCTTGAAGTAATCATTAAGATAGTACTCTGAATAGTGTCCCCCTTAAACAAGTACAAAACACAGTAACATCAGTAACATTACTCAGTTCACTGAATACATAAGTTTTATATTTAAATTAGAACTTAGTCACAGAATGACAGAGTTTTCTTTAATCATTACACCGGCTAAGAGGTTTGTGTATTTGATGTTTTGTAAACCGGGAAGGAAGGAGTTAACCTGGTCACAGCCTTTCAACCAATAATATGTTTTTACCCCCTTTTTAAAGCCCAGAGTAAGAAGGGAGTGTATGAGCTATGATTACGGCATGTAGCCGAAACGCGTAAGCTTGTAACACTGGAGGGCTGCTACTACCGTCCTGTGACTTGTTTTATCTGAATAAATGCTTTTTTGAATTGACCTCACCTGCGACTCCTGAAATCCTTTTCTATATTTAATAACTACCTAGCTAACATAAATACAAAAGTACCTGTAAAATAAAACCTAACCTAAGTTACAATAACACCTAACACTACACTATAATTAAATAAATTTACTAAATTAAATACAATTACCTAAATTAAATTAGCTAAAGTACAAAAAAACCACTAAATTATAGAAAATAATAAACAAATTACAGATATTTAAACTAATTACACCTAATCTAATAGCCCTATCAAAATAAAAAAAGCCCCCCCAAAATAAAACAAAAAACCCTAGCCTAAACTAAACTACCAATTGCTCTTAAAAGGGCCTTTTGCGGGGCATTGCCCCAAAGTAATCAGCTCTTTTACCTGTAAAAAAAATACAAACAACCCCCCCAACAGTAAAACATACCACCCACACAAACAACCCCCCAAATAAAATACTATCTAAAAAAAACCTAAGCTCCCCATTGCCCTGAAAAGGGCATTTGGATGGGCATTGCACTTAAAAGGGCAGTTAGCTTTTTCTTCTGTTAAGTGTGATCAGTCCACGGGTCATCATTACTTCTGGGATATTACTCCTCCCCAACAGGAAGTGCAAGAGGATTCACCCAGCAGAGCTGCATATAGCTCCTCCCCTCTACGTCACTCCCAGTCATTCTCTTGCACCCAACGACTAGATAGGATGTGTGAGAGGACTATGGTGATTATACTTAGTTTTATATCTTCAATCAAAAGTTTGTTATTTTAAAATAGCACCGGAGTGTGTTATTACCTCTCTGGCAGAGTTTGAAGAAGAATCTACCAGAGTTTTGCTATGATTTTAGCCGGAGTAGTTAAGATCATATTGCTGTTCTCGGCCATCTGAGGAGTGAGGTAAACTTCAGATCAGGGGACAGCGGGCAGATGAATCTGCATAGAGGTATGTAGCAGTTTTTATTTTCTGACAATGGAATTGATGAGAAAATCCTGCCATACCGATATAATGTCATGTATGTATACTTTACACTTCAGTATTCTGGGGAATGGTACTTCACTAGAATTACACTGTAAGAAATACATAAAGCTGTTTAATAACTAGAGATTATGTTTAACGTTTTTGCTGGAATGTAAAATCGTTTTCATTTGCTGAGGTACTGTGTGAATAAATGTTTGGGCACTATTTTTCCACTTGGCAGTTGCTTAATCTGTTTTCTGACAGTTTCTGTTCTCCCTCACTGCTGTGTGTGGGGGGGAGGGGCCGTTTTTTGGCGCTTTTTCTATGCATCAAATATTTCAGTCAGCAACTCATTGTATTCCCTGCATGATCCGGTTCATCTCTACAGAGCTCAGGGGTCTTCAAACTTATTTTGAGGGAGGTAATTTCTCTCAGCAGAGCTGTGAGAATTATAGTTTGACTGAGATAAAAAACATTTATTCTGTAATTTGTTTCCTGCTTTCAGAATTTGTTATCTTTGCTAATGGGATTAAACCTTTGCTAAAGTTGTGTTGTTTACAAGGATTGAGGCTATAACTGTTTCAATTTATTAATTTTCAACTGTCATAGATCTTCTGTGCTTCTTAAAGGCACAGTACATTTTAATATTATTCTAATTGAATTGTATTTCCAAGTTGCAAGTTTATTTGCTAGTGTGTTAAACATGTCTGATTCAGAGGATGATACCTGTGTCATTTGTTGCAATGCCAAAGTGGAGCCCAATAGAAATTTATGTACTAACTGTATTGATGCTACTTTAAATAAAAGTCAATCTGTACAAATTGAACAAATTTCACCAAACAACGAGGGGAGAGTTATGCCGACTAACTCGCCTCACGTGTCAGTACCTACATCTCCCGCTCAGAGGGAGGTGCGTGATATTGTAGTTCCGAGTACATCTGGGCTGCCATTACAAATCACATTACAGGATATGGCTACTGTTATGACTGAGGTTTTGGCTAAATTACCAGAACTAAGAGGTAAGCGTGATCACTCTGGGGTGAGAACAGAGTGCGCTGATAATATTAGGGCCATGTCAGACACTGCGTCACAGGCGGCAGAACATGAGGACGGAGAACTTCATTCTGTGGGTGACGGTTCTGATCCAAACAGACTGGATTCAGATATTTCAAATTTTAAATTTAAACTGGAAAACCTCCGTGTATTACTAGGGGAGGTGTTAGCGGCTCTGAATGATTGTAACACAGTTGCAATACCAGAGAAAATGTGTAGGTTGGATAAATATTTTGCGGTACCGACGAGTACTGAGGTTTTTCCTATACCTAAGAGACTTACTGAAATTGTTACTAAGGAGTGGGATAGACCCGGTGTGCCGTTCTCACCCCCTCCGATATTTAGAAAAATGTTTCCAATAGACGCCACCACAAGGGACTTATGGCAAACGGTCCCTAAGGTGGAGGGAGCAGTTTCTACCTTAGCTAAGCGTACCACTATCCCGGTGGAGGATAGCTGTGCTTTTTCAGATCCAATGGATAAAAAGTTAGAGGGTTACCTTAAGAAAATGTTTGTTCAACAAGGTTTTATATTGCAACCCCTTGCATGCATTGCGCCGATCACGGCTGCAGCGGCATTCTGGATTGAGTCTCTGGAAGAGAACATTGGTTCAGCTACTCTGGACGACATTACGGACAGGCTTAGAGTCCTTAAACTAGCTAATTCATTCATTTCGGAGGCCGTAGTACATCTTACTAAACTTACGGCGAAGAATTCAGGATTCGCCATTCAGGCACGCAGGGAGCTGTGGCTAAAATCCTGGTCAGCTGATGTTACTTCTAAGTCTAAATTGCTTAATATACCTTTCAAAGGGCAGACCTTATTCGGGCCCGGGTTGAAAGAGATTATCGCTGACATTACAGGAGGTAAAGGCCATGCCCTGCCTCAGGCCAAAGCCAAGACTAGACAGTCTAATTTTCGTTCCTTTCGTAATTTCAAAGCAGGAGCAGCATCAACTTCCTCTGCACCAAAACAGGAAGGAGCTGTTGCTCGCTACAGACAAGGCTGGAAACCTAACCAGTCCTGGAACAAGGGCAAGCAGACTAGGAAACCTGCTGCTGCCCCTAAAACAGCATGAATTGAGGGCCCCCGATCCGGGATCGGATCTAGTGGGGGGCAGACTTTCTCTCTTCGCCCAGGCTTGGGCAAGAGATGTTCAGGATCCCTGGGCGCTAGAGATAATATCTCAGGGATACCTTCTGGACTTCAAATACTCTCCTCCAAGAGAGAGATTTCATCTGTCAAGATTGTCAACAATCCAGACAAAGAAAGAGGCGTTTCTACGCTGCGTACAAGAGCTCTTGTTAATGGGAGTAATCCATCCAGTTCCACGATCGGAACAGGGACAGGGGTTTTACTCAAATCTGTTTGTGGTTCCCAAAAAAGAGGGAACTTTCAGACCAATCCTGGACTTAAAGATCCTAAACAAATTCCTAAGAGTTCCATCGTTCAAGATGGAGACTATTCGGACAATTTTACCTATGATCCAAGAGGGTCAATACATGACCACTGTAGATTTAAAAGATGCTTACCTTCACATACCGATTCACAAAGATCATTATCGGTACCTAAGGTTTGCCTTCCTAGACAGGCATTACCAGTTTGTGGCTCTTCCATTCGGATTGGCTACAGCTCCAAGAATCTTCACAAAGGTTCTGGGTGCTCTTCTGGCGGTACTAAGACCGCGGGGAATCTCGGTAGCTCCATACCTAGACGACATTCTGATACAAGCTTCAAGCTTTCAAACTGCCAAGTCTCATACAGAGTTAGTGCTGGCATTTCTAAGGTCACATGGATGGAAGGTGAACGAAAAGAAAAGTTCACTCGTTCCACTCACAAGAGTTCCCTTCCTAGGGACTCTTATAGATTCTGTAGAAATGAAGATTTACCTGACAGAGGACAGGCTAACAAGACTTCAAAGTGCTTGCCGCACCCTTCATTCCATGCAACACCCGTCAGTGGCTCAATGCATGGAGGTAATCGGCTTAATGGTAGCGACAATGGACATAGTACCCTTTGCACGCTTACACCTCAGACCACTGCAACTGTGCATGCTAAGTCAGTGGAATGGGGATTACTCAGACTTATCCCCTTCTCTGAATCTGGATCAAGAGACCAGAAATTCTCTTCTATGGTGGCTTTCTCGGCCACATCTGTCCAGGGGGATGCCATTCAGCAGACCAGACTGGACAATTGTAACAACAGACGCCAGCCTTCTAGGTTGGGGTGCCGTCTGGAATTCTCTGAAGGCTCAGGGACAATGGAGTCAGGAGGAGAGTCTCCTGCCAATAAACATTCTGGAATTGAGAGCAGTTCTCAATGCCCTCCTGGCTTGGCCCCAGTTGACAACTAGGGGGTTCATCAGGTTTCAGTCAGACAACATCACGACTGTAGCTTACATCAACCATCAGGGAGGGACAAGAAGCTCCCTAGCTATGATGGAAGTATCAAAGATAATTTGCTGGGCAGAGTCTCACTCTTGCCACCTGTCAGCAATCCACATCCCGGGAGTGGAGAACTGGGAGGCGGACTTCCTAAGTCGTCAGACTTTTCATCCGGGGGAGTGGGAACTTCATCCGGAGGTCTTTGCCCAAATACTTCGACGTTGGGGCAAACCAGAGATAGATCTCATGGCGTCTCGACAGAACGCCAAGCTTCCTCGTTACGGGTCCAGATCCAGGGATCCAGGAGCAGTCCTGATAGATGCTCTGACAGCACCTTGGGACTTCAGGATGGCTTACGTGTTTCCACCCTCCCCGTTGCTTCCTCGATTGATTGCCAGAATCAAACAAGAGAGAGCATCAGTGATTCTAATAGCACCTGCGTGGCCACGCAGGACTTGGTATGCAGACCTGGTGGACATGTCATCCTGTCCACCTTGGTCTCTACCTCTGAAACAGGACCTTCTGATACAGGGTCCCTTCAAACATCAAAATCTAACTTCTCTGAAGCTGACTGCTTGGAAATTGAACGCTTGATTTTATCAAGACGTGAATTTTCTGAGTCAGTTATTGATACCTTAATACAGGCTAGGAAACCTGTTACCAGAAAGATTTACCATAAGATATGGCGTAAATACCTATATTGGTGTGAATCCAAAGGTTACTCTTGGAGTAAGGTTAGGATTCCTAGGATATTGTCTTTTCTACAAGAAGGTTTAGAAAAGGGTTTATCTGCTAGTTCATTAAAGGGACAGATCTCAGCTCTGTCCATTCTGTTACACAAACGTCTGTCAGAAGTTCCTGACGTCCAGGCTTTTTGTCAGGCTTTGGCCAGAATTAAGCCTGTGTTTAAAACTGTTGCTCCACCATGGAGTTTAAACCTTGTTCTTAATGTTTTACAGGGCGTTCCGTTTGAACCCCTTCATTCCATTGATATAAAGTTGTTATCTTGGAAAGTTCTATTTTTAATGGCTATTTCCTCGGCTCGAAGAGTCTCTGAATTATCAGCCTTACATTGTGATTCTCCTTATTTGATTTTTCATTCGGATAAGGTAGTCCTGCGTACTAAACCTGGGTTCTTACCTAAGGTAGTTACTAACAGGAATATCAATCAAGAGATTGTTGTTCCTTCTTTATGCCCAAATCCTTCTTCAAAGAAGGAACGTCTACTGCACAACCTGGATGTAGTCCGTGCTCTAAAATTTTACTTACAGGCAACTAAGGAATTTCGACAAACGTCTTCTCTGTTTGTCATTTACTCTGGGCAGAGGAGAGGTCAAAAAGCTTCCGCTACCTCTCTTTCTTTTTGGCTTCGTAGCATAATTCGTTTAGCTTATGAGACTGCTGGACAGCAGCCTCCTGAAAGAATTACAGCTCATTCTACTAGAGCTGTGGCTTCCACTTGGGCCTTCAAGAATGAGGCCTCTGTTGAACAGATTTGCAAGGCTGCAACTTGGTCTTCGCTTCATACTTTTTCCAAATTTTACAAATTTGACACTTTTGCTTCTTCGGAGGCTATTTTTGGGAGAAAGGTTCTTCAGGCAGTGGTTCCTTCTGTATAAAGAGCCTGCCTATCCCTCCCGTCATCCGTGTACTTTTGCTTTGGTATTGGTATCCCAGAAGTAATGATGACCCGTGGACTGATCACACTTAACAGAAGAAAACATAATTTATGCTTACCTGATAAATTCCTTTCTTCTGTAGTGTGATCAGTCCACGGCCCGCCCTGTTTTTAAGGCAGGTAAATATTTTTTAATTTATACTCCAGTCACCACTTCACCCTTGGCTTTTCCTTTCTCGTTGGTCCTTGGTCGAATGACTGGGAGTGACGTAGAGGGGAGGAGCTATATGCAGCTCTGCTGGGTGAATCCTCTTGCACTTCCTGTTGGGGAGGAGTAATATCCCAGAAGTAATGATGACCCGTGGACTGATCACACTACAGAAGAAAGGAATTTATCAGGTAAGCATAAATTATGTTTTTGCAGCCCCAAACCCTAACCTAAAAATAAAACCCACCCAATACACCCTTAAAAAACCTAACACTAACCCCCTGAAGATCGACTTACAGTTCTGAAGACCAGACATCCATCCTCAAGGAAGCGGCAGAAGTCTTTATCCAACCGGGCTGAAGTCCTCAACAAAGCCGGGAAAAGTCTTCATCCAAGCCGGGCGAAGTGGTCCTCTAGACGGGCAGAAGTCTTCATCTAGACGGCATCTTCTATCTTCATCCATCCGACGCGGAGCGGGTCCATCTTCAAGACATCCGACGCGGAGCATCCTCTTCATCCGACGACTACCGACGAATGAAGGTTCCTTTAAGTGACGTCATCAAAGATGGCGCCCCTTAGATTCCGATTGGCTGATAGAATTCTATTAGCCAATCGGAATTAAGGTAGAAAAAATCCTATTGGCTGATGCAATCAGCCAATAAGATTGAAGTTCAATCCTTTTTCCTGATCCAATCAGCCAATAGGATTGAGCTCGCATTCTATTGGCTAATTGGATCAGCCAATAGGATTGAACTTCAATCCTATTGGCTGACTGCATCAGCCAATAGGAGTTTTTCTACCTTAATTCCGATTGACTGATAGAATTCTATCAGCCTATCGGAATCTAAGGGACGCCATCTTGGATGACGTCACTTAAAGGTACCTTCATTCCTCTTTAGTCGTCGGATGAAGAGGATGCTCCGCGTCGGATGTCTTGAAGATGGACCCGCTCCGCGTCGGATGGATGAAGACTTCTGCCCATCTGGAGGACCACTTCGCCCGGCTTGGATGCAGACTTCTCCTGGCTTCGTTGAGGACTTCGGCCCGGTTGGATGAAGACTTCTGCCGCTTCCTTGAGGATGGATGTCTGGTCTTCAGAACTGTAAGTCAATCTTCAGGAGGTTAGTGTTAGCTTTTTTTAAGGGTGTATTGGGTGGGTTTTATTTTTAGGTTAGGGTTTGGGCCTGCAAAAGAGCTAACTGCTCTTTTAAGGGCAATGTACATCCAAATACCCTTTTCAGGGCAATGGGGAGCTTAGGTTTTTTTAGATAGTATTTTATTTGGGGGGGTTGTTTGTGTGGGTGGTGCGTTTTACTGTTTGCCCCGCAAAAGGCTCTTTTAAGGGCTATTGGTAGTTTATTTGAGGGGGGGCTTTTTTATTTTGATAGGGCTATTAGATTACAGATATTTAAACTAACTACACCTAATTTGTTATTTTCTGTAATTTAGTGTTTTTTTTTTTTTTGTACTTTAGCTAATTTAATTTAGGTAATTGTATTTAATTTAGTAAATTTATTTAATTATAGTGTAGTGTTAGGTGTAATTGTAACTTAGGTTAGGTTTTATTTTACAGGCACTTTTGTATTTATTTAGTTAGTTATTAAATAGTTAATAACTATTTAATAACTATTCTACCTAGTTAAAATAAATACAAACTTGCCTGTAAAATAAAAATAAAAAACCCTAAGCTAGCTACAATGTAACTATTAGTTATATCGTAGCTAGCTTAGGGTTTATTTTATAGGTAAGTATTTAGTTTTAAATAGGAATAATTTAGGTAATGATAGGAATGTTTATTTAGATTTATTGTAATTATATTTAAGTTAGGGGGTGTTAGGGTTAGACTTAGGTTTAGGGGTTAATAAATTTAGTATAGTGGCGGCGACTTTGGGGGCGGCAGATTAGGGGTTAATGAGTGTAGATAGGTGGCGGCGATGTTAGGTACGGCAGATTAGGGGTTAATATTTAACTGTTTGCAAAGCAGGAGTGCGGCGGTTTAGGGGTTAATATGTTTATTATAGTGGTGGCGACAGATTAGGGGTTAATAAATATAATATAGGTGGTGGCGATGTTGGGGGCAGCAGATTAGGGGTTAATAAATATAATGTAGGTGGCGGCGGTGTTCAACGCAGCAGATTAGGGGTGTTAGCGATGTGGGAGGGCCTCTGTTTAGGGGTTAACAGGTAGTTTATGGGTTAGTGTACTTTTTAGCACTTTAGTTATGAGTTTTAGGTTACGGCGTTGTACCATAAAACTCTTAACTACTGACTTTTAAATGCGTTCGGACTCTTGACAGGGTAGGGTGTACCGCTCACTTTTTGGCCTCCCAGGAAAGACTCGTAATACCGGCGCTATGGAAGTCCCATAGAAAAAAGACTTTACAAACTTTACGTAAGTCGTTTTGCGGTAAGGCCAAAGAAGTGTGCGGTACACCTATACCTGCAAGACTCGTAATAGCAGCGGGCGTAAAAAAGCATTGTTAGGACCTCTTAACGTTGCTTTTTTACCTTAACGCACAACTCGTAATCTAGCCGTTAGTTTCCTAACATATTGCTGCCCTAGTTATTGAAAGCCTGAGTTTTGTTACTGTTCTTTCTTTTTCTACAGGTCCTGTAAGGAATATGTGTCCTTTCACACCTGGTAAACTGTTGTCCTGTCTGAGCTAGTTGCAGGTAAGTGCCTTTTTCTTCATAAATGGAGAGAGTCCACAGCTGCATTCATTACTTTTGGGAATTCAGAACCTGGCCACCAGGAGGCGGCAAAAACACCCCAGCCAAAGGCTTAAATACCTCCCCCACTTCCCTCATCCTCCAGTCATTCTTTGCCTTTCATCACAGGAGGTTGGCAGAAAAGTGTCAGAATATCAAGATTGTCTCTTGTGGAGGGTAGTACCCTTCGAAATGGGACTGGAGTTTAAAGTAGTCCTGTCATCCCCTCCGTGAGAGCATGGATGAAGGTTAGAGTCCGGAGATGCAGGGAGAGTCTTTCTGCGAAGCCATCTTGACTCATTAACAGCTCCTTGACAATCGGCGTTGACTAGTTTCGCTGCCTGCCTTTATTCACTCAAGCCCATGTTCAGCGAGGCAACTATCTGTCACACTTGAAGGGCCGTGTTCCTGTTCCACGGCGTAGATTCCGGTAAGATTGTTTCATTTTACTTCATTATGTGATGTGATGTTAACGTGAGTAGGGTCCCAGTGGGACTCCTTTTATCTTTAAAGGGAATCATGGGTTAATATCCTCTGAGGGGGGTTATTGAACAGGGGGGACTTTAATCATGTTATGTGGTTCTATCTGCTGATGTGTAGTAATACTTTAGACTCATGGCTTTTCGGAACATTACGGCCTAATCCTCAATTGGCGAGATCTTATATTTGCGCGCTCTTTTTATGACTTGCACGGTACGGTTACGTTGTTTTTGTCTTCCGTATGCTGACTGTGTGGCGTCAGAGAGTCTGCTCGTCGGTTGTCTGGTTCACAGGAGGTGGTGAGTGCCCCAGCCATTGGGGGTGTAAAATAGGTGCCAGTTAGTGTTTGTCATTCTTGTGATCCCAAAAATTTTTTCATACGGATGTCTCCGATGCGGAGAATGAGTCTTGTGATGATTATGAAATGGCCCGGGTTATCCATGTCCATCAGTTATGTTTCATTTGCCGTTCCAGAGTACTCTCTCTTCTCCCGATTCAGGGTCCTCCGAGTGCGCTGAGCCATCCGCCCCCAAGGATTCTAGGTCCTGTGAGGCGCATGCCCTAGAACTTACTTTTGCTATGCAAGCAGGTGTCCCTGTGGCCTTTACTCCTCCGATGGGTGGCTTTTTTTCTCCAGAGGTTACGGCACGGTTCCGCATGGCCATATCTGCGGCCTTTGCTCATTTGTATCTACCAAGTGAAATATTTTTAAGATACTGTTCGAGTTCTGTTAACCAGGGCCCGTCGGGCGTGAGATTGCCCGACTCAGTTCGATCTCCTGGGGAAGCGTGGGCCTCTGGGGCTTCAGGGGCCCCAACCTTGCGGCCAGAGTTGTTTGTCGATCCGGCGAGGGATGATTTTGCCTTCCGTTATAGGTTGGCACGTCTTTGTGTCTTACTACAGCATGTTTTGCGTTGCTAGAGGATCCCAGTCCTAGTGGGCCGAGAGATCCGAGGCGTTAGATGCCGGATGGCACATAGGGTATGACGCTGGGGGATGAAGTTAATCTCCTTGACGTTTCCGTTTTTGTTTTTTTTCCTTTATGTATCGGTTCCAGATCTGAGCTTGGGAGGGACCTCTGATCGGCTGGTCCGGTTTGGCGTACCTTTTTCCTTGGGCGTTCACCCACGGGTGCTGCATTATGGGTTTTTTTTAATCCGGTAGGATGTATTTTATTTGTTGTATATAGCTTCCGTTTTGGGAATGTTCTTCTCTGGAACTGATACTTGCGATTGTGGTCGCATGGGCACTTCCTCGGAAGTTGCGCACTTTGGTAAAGACCAAGGTTACGTTTTATAGTTCATATTATCGAACCTTTGGGTCGAATTTTCTTGGACCTTAGACAGTGCTGGAGTGCTTTTGTACCAGACAGGTACTGGTGCGGGCGCTGTCTGCCGTTTCTTGGGTTCATGTCACCCTCGGGTGCTGATTATCTTGTTGGAGGTAAAAAAAAAAAAAAAGAGAGAGAGAGAACACTGTCTCTTATGGCCCAGTCTTATGGACTCAGGGCTCGGATCCTATTACGAAGTAAGAGGCCTAGGGCATTCATACAACTCTTACAGTAGGGAGTTTGTGAGCCCCGATATATTTTGGCTCTTGCTACAATTATAGCTTGCAATACATCTTTCTTTTAACAGATGTCATCGTGGTTCCTAGAGTCCCAGGCGACTAACATTTTCAATTACTTTCCTTTGGTAAGGAGATTGACTTCCGGAGGTTCACTATAGGGTGGCTGATTTGCGTCACCACTTGCGGTACATCCGGATGACGACTCCATGCCCAGTCGCATTCAGTTGCAGGGGAGATGTTTCCTTCCCTCCCGTCTTGGGTGGGGACATTTATCTGGAAGTGCGGGCATGTCCTTCTTCCTTCCTTCCTTTCTTAGTGTTTCCTTTGCTCTAGTTCATAGAGTAAAGGGGCCTCCCTGTCTACTACCAAGAGCTGCAACGCTCCCGTAGTTATCCCATTTCAGGGATGTCGGGAGACTGATCCTGCCAGTATCTCTGAAAACTGTCGTTTTCTCAAGATTTAAATCGCCCCTTATCATTCCAGGGTCTTTGGACTCTCTGATGCTATCTGTTGATCTTAAGGCAGATCTGGCCCTTTGGGCTTAGGGATAGTAGGTCTGGGGTCAGTTTGCAGTCTTTTCGCCTGTCTGCATCAGAAATTTGACCATTTATAGCTCCAGTGTGTGGGTCAGGTTGTGGGCCTTTCTACATGGATTACCTTGCAATCCAGGGGTACTGGTTACCCCCTTCTGAAACCAGTGGGAGCCCTTTTTTCGGACTCTTGGTTTGGTGGCTGTTGCTAGGTTATTTACATCTAAGGAATTAGATGGTGGAAGGTACTGTCTGGGTGCGTTCCTATCGTAGGAGGCAGCTTACGCCCAAGCAGCCCATGTAGCTAGTGGTGAGCTTTGTGGCTTTGCGACTCAAAGGATGTTGGTTTGTATCCACCTGAGGGCGCTAGATGTCCAAATCTAAAGGAGCTTTAGATCTTGGGATCAGTTCTGTTTTTTTCGTGGACTCCAGCTGAGGACCATGTCTCTTGCCTGAAATGGTTATGGTCGGTAATTTTTAACCTTAGGGTTTGTACTCCCGCGTGGCCCTTTGGTACGGGCGGGAGGTTTCTGAGACTCATGGGAAATTTATATCAGCCTGGGGCTTCAGTTTGAGGTTTGACGGATCCCTACTTGTCTACTGGAACATCTGGTGCTTCTGGGAGGCTCCAGTTGCGGTTCCAACTGAGCGGATGATTTTGGGGTTTAGCCTTTATTGGTAGGATGGTTTCCATGCCTAAATCCTATTCTTCTCACCTGGGGTGAGGAATGATTTTCTATGTGTTCTCCTGTATGGGTAGGTACCTCAGTATATGTGAAGGACCCGTGGGTTCGGGTTTCTCGCCTCGTGGGGCTTTTTCCCACTCTTTTTTTCTTTCGAACTACAGAATGTATTCTAGTTTCGTGATGCTGTGGGTCAGCGTATTTTTCTTCCCTTGGGGAGTGTTCCTTCTGTGTTGGGGTCCTTGGACCCGAGCACGAGGTTCCTGTCATAGTTCAGAATAGTCTGCCTGTTCAGTCAGGTTTCTTCTCGGGGGATTGGATTCTTTGTAGATCATCCTTTTTCTTTCAAGGGTCTGTGACTCTTGTTTCGGTCTTCACTAGCCTTTGGGCTGGGACCGTTCCCCTGGAAGGAAGCCCGGGGTTCAGTCTGTTTTTGCAGTATGAACTGTTTGCTGGTATTGCATCTGTCCTCCCCGTTACTGGGGGGATTCTTTGTGCCATCTCTCTATTGACTGCGGCCAGGATGGAACGCTCTTTGAACAGGAGCTGTTGTCGAGACTTTTTCTGTACTTTTCAGTGGGAGGCGTCCCACGATGACTTAGGACAGCTTTGCTTCTGGGAGTTGGATTATCGCGAGTTTTGTGCACATTTTGTGCCCTCTTGGAGAGCTATTTTTTAGTGGCTAAGACAGTTCTCTGTCTCTGAGTGGCTACGCTTGCTTAGTTGGACGGGTTTTGACTTGTCAAGGTTACAAGGGGGAACTCACATTTTTTTTGGATCACCATGGTTGGTATGGTGTGTTAAGGTATGTGGGGGACTTTCTGGTCATCCTTGTGATGTTTTTTTCTCCGGACTAGGGACCTATCTTCTGGTCCTTGTCCTCTTTGTTTCCCTGGACTGTGGTCCTGTTGCAACCTCGGGTTGCTCTAAGTGGGATCGGATCCTTTGATATATCATAGGGTTTTCCCCGTGTTGGATGGTCCTTCGGATCACTTACGGTTCCTTCTTTTTTCCCTCTCGGGGGTTGATAGAAGTTTCTGTTTCTAGTTCAGAAATGTTTTCTGTGGGAGTTGAGTGCCGCAGGGTTGACTCCTCTGAAGCTTTTGTGCTCAGCAGGCTCTGAGTCTGAGTGGTCTCTAGCACGGCTTTACAGGTTACGTAACTGATGAGTGGTTACCCGGGCTTCCGGTTTTTCCCTTGTCGTATGTAGTTTTTTTGTGGTGTGTCGAGTAATATCAGGCTGTGGTGCCTTTTTTTGTACCCACCCTTTGTTTGCATTCAGTGTCCTCTAGTTTGGGTATTGTTTTCCCAAAAGTAATGAATGCAGCTGTGAACTCTTTCCATTTATGAAGAAAGATTTAAATTATGCTTACCTGATCATTTTCTTTCTAATGACATGGTGAGTCCACGGATCATCTAATTACTACCGGGAATATCACTGTAAAAATAGCTGTTAAATATCACCTCTCTTCCCTCCAACCCCAGTCATTCTCTTTGCCTACGTTAAGATCAAGGAGGTGGTAAAGTTTAAGTGTTTGAAAGAAGATTCTTCAAGCAAGATTTTGTTGTTTTTTCAGCAGTGCAAACTTGTTCTGCTTTGTCCTGGGGTGTAGCCTTAGTCCATGTCAGTCTCTTCAGTAGAGCATTGGTGGCTTTTATGCAATGGGAACTTGTGGGGTACAATCCTCACTGTGCCTCCCATGTATTTAATGCTGCCCTAACTTTGAAAGCCTGAGTAAAATTACTGTCTTTGTCTTCCACAGGTCTATGTGAGGGAACATGCCTCTCAAACCTAGTGAGCTGCCTTGCTGCCTGGCAGATTTCTGAAGGCAAGTGCTGAATTTTTTTCTGGGATACTAGAAAACTTTGGCACTTTCATCTTATTATGGGACACAATAGACATTCTCCTTTGGAATTAGGGGATTATGTTATGGATGGCAGGCACTGGGGACGAGGAGATTGTGGCTCGATGTATGGGGTGTGTTTCACTTACTCCCCGCAGCATAATTTAAGAGACATTTTGCAGATCGGGAGGTTGTTAGCTACGCCCATGATGGGCGGAGCTAGCTGAGGCGGCTAGTTTCTGTTGCGCACCTTTTCTGCTTCACTTCCGGTGTTACGAAAGACAACGGTATTGCGGATAGCAAGCTCAACAAGTACTTGTACGCTGCATTATGGTGATGCGGGAGAACAGCCTCAGATCTGTCAAAATCATTGCTTAGGCTGAGTCTGGACTTCTGCTATAAGAATATACTCTCCGGTGGCAGCAAGCTGAGGTGTAGAGGGTTGTCCAGAGTTTATTGTGACAGTTTAATTATTTTTTGGCAGCAAAAATAAAAAAGTTGCATTTAACATTTTAAAGAGACAGTAACATTTATTTGGTGTGTTTATTTCATCCTCTATCAGTTTATTCTAAATTAATAAATTGTTAAAATGGACCAAGAGGCCATGCAAAGTGTTTCTTGTTCTTTGTTTTGATGCTAATGTTGAACCACCTATCCCTTTCTGTTCCTTATGTATTGAGAGACCTTTAAATTACAGGGATAGACTTTTTTCTGAGCCAACATTGTCTAAGGTGGATGTTGTTCAGGAGTCTTCTGACAATGTTCAACATATGCCGCAGCTTTCTCCTCAAGTGTCCCAAATGCTATCGTCCACACATGCAGTGCCCTCATGTCTTCTGCGGCATCTGATGCGTTGTCTGCTTTTCCCATGCTGCAGAGAAAGCGGAAGAGGAAATGTAAAGAATCCGTGAACAAGGTTTCTGACAGTCGGGGCTATTTTGAATGTTCCCTCCCAGAAATCTCCCAGAAAAACTTTGGTAGCATCTGATGGTGAAATTTCAGACAGTGTAATTCCTTCTTCTGATGTTGAAGTTGTATCCTTCAGGTTTAAGATGGAACACCTCCGTTTGTTACTTAAGGAGGTTTTAGCTACCTTGGACGACTCCGACACTACTGTCGTAGTCAATCCTAAAAGTCTAGTAAACTTAAGTATTTTGATGTACCTTCCATGGTGGAGGTTTTTCCTATACCAGATCTGGTTACAGAGATTATTGCTAGGGAATGGGAGAGACTGGGTATCCCTTTTTCTCCATCCCCTATTTTTAAGAAGAGGTTTCCTATTGCTGACTCTTAAGGAGTCTCGGCAGATGGTCCCCAAGGTGGAAGGGGCGATTTCCACTTTAGCTAAGAGAACCACTATTCCCATAGAGGATAGTTGTTCCTTTAAAGATCCTATGGATAAGAAGTTGGAGGGGTTGCTCAAAAAGATGTATGTACACCAGGGTTTACAATGGCTTAGATAAAGCATGAATAAGGGTTGTTACCCGAAACGTCGCTTTAATATGTAAAGTCTTTGTGACAAATAAAGGTCATTTGATAAAATAAGCGCTGTGGACATTTGTTACAGTTTGTGGATTTGTAGTCCCTGTCTTCGCCTGCGCAAGTCTTTGTGTTGCTGTCTCACTCCTAAGTACATGTCCTAAGTCTAAGCTTTTGGCAATTCCTTACAGGGCAAGACCTTGTTTGGGCCGGGATTGGCTGAAAATATTTGACATTACGGGAAAAAAGGGTCATTTTCTCCCTCAGGGTAAGAGGAATAAGCAGAAGGGACGTCAGAGTAATTTCTTTCATGTAATTGGCAAGAGTCCAGGAGCTAGTGACGTATGGAATATACAATCCTACCAGGAGGGGCAAAGTTTCCCAAACCTCAAAATGCCTATAAATACACCCCTCACCACACCCACAATTCAGTTTTACAAACTTTGCCTCCTATGGAGGTGGTGAAGTAAGTTTGTGCTTGATTTTCTACATTGATATGCGCTTCTCAGCATTTTGAAGCCCAATTCCTCTGAGTACAGTGAATGTCAGAGGGATGTGAAGGGAGTATCATCTATTGAATTCTATGGTTTTCTTTGCGGGAAATATTTTTCATAGGTTCTGTTATCGGTCGTAGAGATTCATCTCCTACCTCAATTTTTCAGATCAACGATATACTCTCATATTCCATTACCTTTACTGATAACTGTTTCAGTACTGGTATGGCTATCTGCTATATGTGGATGGGTGTCTTTCGGTAAGTATGTTTTCATTACTTAAGACACTCTCAGCTATGGTTTGGCACTTTATGTATTAATATAAAGTTATAAATATATGTATTGTACCTATATTTGCCATGAGTCAGGTTTATGTATTTTTCCTTTCTTTCATGTAATTGGCAAGAGTCCATGAGCTAGTGACCTATGGGATATACAATCCTACCAGGAGGGGCAAAGTTTCCCAAACCTCAAAAATGCCTATAAATGCACCCCTCACCACACCCACAATTCAGTTTTACAAACTTTGCCTCCTATGGAGGTGGTGAAGTAAGTTTGTGCTAAGATTTCTACGTTGATATGCGCTTCTCAGCATTGTTGAAGCCTGATTCCTCTCAGAGTACAGCGAATGTCAGAGGGACGTGAAGGGAGTATCGCTTATTGAATATGATGATTTCCCTAACGGGGGTCTATTTCATGAGTTCTCTGTTATCGGTCGTAGAGATTCATCTCCTACCTCCCTTTTCAGATCGACGATATACTCTCAATTTACCATTACCTCTACTAATAACTGTTTTAGTACTGGTTTGGCTATCTGCTATATGTGGATGGGTGTCTTTTGGTAAGTATGTTTTTTATTACTTAAGACACCTCAGCTATGTTTGGGCACTTTATGCATTTATATAAAGTTCTAAATATATGTATTGTACTTATATTTGCCATAAGTCAGGTTCACGTATTTCCTTCTGCAGACTGTCAGTTTCATATTTGGGGAATATAAACATTTTTTTAAGAAATTTATTTCTTACCTGGGGTTTAGTTTTTTTTTCAGTTGACTACTTCTTGCAAATTGCGGGTGGTATTAGGCCTGCGGGTGTGTCAAATGCTAAACTTTATTGCGTCATTCTTGGCGCGAAAATATTTTTGGCGCGAAAAAATATGTCTGACGCAACTTCGTCATTTCCGGCGTCATACTTGACGCCGAGACCTTTCACATTAGTGACGCGAGTGTCATTTCCGGTTATTTTTGGCACCAAAAAAGTTTACCTTACGTTGTGCGTCATACTTGGTGCCAAACTTTTTCATTATTTCTATACCCCATGAATGTTTGCCTCCTGCTTTTTACTCTATCAGAGGGCTATGCTATTTGCATTTCTTTCATGTAATTAGCAAGAGTCCATGAGCTAGTGACGTATGGGATATACATTCCTACCAGGAGGGGCAAAGTTTCCCAAACCTCAAAATGCCTATAAATACACCCCTCACCACACCCACAAATCAGTTTTACAAACTTTGCCTCCTATGGAGGTGGTGAAGTAAGTTTGTGCTAGATTCTACGTTGATATGCGCTCCGCAGCAGGTTGGAGCCCGGTTTTCCTCTCAGCGTGCAGTGAATGTCAGAGGGATGTGAGGAGAGTATTGCCTATTTGAATGCAATGATCTCCTTCTACGGGGTCTATTTCATAGGTTCTCTGTTATCGGTCGTAGAGATTCATCTCTTACCTCCCTTTTCAGATCGACGATATACTCTTATATACCATTACCTCTGCTGATTCTCGTTTCAGTACTGGTTTGGCTTTCTACTACATGTAGATGAGTGTCTTGGGGTAAGTAAGTCTTATTTTTTGTGACACTCTAAGCTATGGTTGGGCACTTTCTATGTAAAGTTCTAAATATATGTATTCAAACATTTATTTGCCTTGACTCAGGATGTTCAACGTTCCTTATTTCAGACAGTCAGTTTCATATTTGGGATAATGCATATGAATAAATCAATTTTTTTCTTACCTTAAAATTTGACTTTTTTCCCTGTGGGCTGTTAGGCTCGCGGGGGCTGAAAATGCTTCATTTTATTGCGTCATTTTTGGCGCAGACTTTTTTGGCGCAAATTTTTTTTTCTGTTTCCGGCGTCATACGTGTCGCCGGAAGTTGCGTCATTTTTTGACGTTTTTTGCGCCAAAAGTGTCGGCGTTCCGGATGTGGCGTCATTTTTGGCGCCAAAAGCATTTAGGCACCAAATAATGTGGGCGTCTTTTTTGGCGCTAAAAAAATATGGGCGTCAGTATTGTCTCCACATTATTGCTTCTGGTTGCTAGAAGCTTGTTCACTGGCATTTTTTCCCATTCCTGAAACTGTCATTTAAGGAATTTGATCAATTTTGCTTTATATGTTGTTTTTTCTATTACATATTGCAAGATGTCCCAGATTGACACTGAGTCAGAAGATACTTCTGGAAAAACGCTGCCTGGTGCTGGATCTACCAAAGTTAAGTGTATCTGCTGTAAACTTGTGGTATCTGTTCCTCCAGCTGTTGTTTGTAATGAATGTCATGACAAACTTGTTAATGCAGATAATATTTCCTTTAGTAATGTTACATTACCTGTTGCTGTTCCGTCAACATCTAATACTCAGACTGTTCCTGTTAACATAAGAGATTTTGTTTCTAAATCCATTAAGAAGGCTATGTCTGTTATTCCTCCTTCTAGTAAACGTAAAAGGTCTTTTAAAACTTCTCATTTTTTAGATGAATTTTTAAATGAACATCATCATTCTGATTCTGATATTGGTTCCTCTGGTTCAGAGGATTCTGTCTCAGAGGTTGATGCTGATAAATCTTCATATTTATTTAAAATGGAATTTATTTGTTCCTTACTTAAAGAAGTCTTAATTGCATTAGAAATAGAGGATTCTGGTCCTCTTGATACTAAATCTAAACGTTTAAATAAGGTTTTTAAATCTCCTGTAGTTATTCCAGAAGTTTTTCCTGTCCCTGATGCTATTTCTGAAGTAATCTCCAGGGAATGGAATAATTTGGGTAATTCATTTACTCCTTCTAAACGTTTTAAGCAATTATATCCTGTGCCATCTGACAGATTAGAATTTTGGGACAAAATCCCTAAAGTTGATGGGGCTGTCTCTACTCTTGCTAAACGTACTACTATTCCTACGGCAGATAGTACTGTCTTTAAGGATCCTTTAGATAGGAAGATTGAATCCTTTCTAAGAAAAGCTTATTTATGTTCAGGTAATCTTCTTAGACCTGCTATATCTTTAGTGGATGTTGCTGCAGCTTCAACTTTTTGGTTAGAAGTTTTAGCGCAACAAGTAACAGATCATAATTCTCATAGCATTGTTAATCTTCTTCAAACATGCTAATAACTTTATTTGTGATGCCATCTTTGATATCATTAGAGTTGATGTCAGGTATATGTCTCTAGCTATTTTAGCTAGAAGAGCTTTATGGCTTAAAACTTGGAATGCTGATATGTCTTCTAAGTCAACTTTGCTTTTCCTTTCTTTCCAGGGTAATAAATTATTTGGTTCTCAGTTGGATTCTATTATCTCAACTGTTACTGGAGGGAAAGGAACTTTTTTACCACAGGATAAAAGGTCTAAAGGTAAATTTAGGTCTAATAATCGTTTTCGTTCCTTTCGTCACAATAAGGAACAAAAGCCTGATCCTTCACCCACAGGAGCGGTATCCGTTTGGAAACCATCTCCAGTCTGGAATAAATCCAAGCCTTTCAGAAAATCAAAGCCAGCTCCCAAGTTCACATGAAGGTGCGGCCCTCATTCCAGCCCAGCTGGTAGGGGGCAGATTACGATTTTTCAAAGAAATTTGGATCAATTCAATTCACAATCTTTGGATTCAAAACATTGTGTCAGAAGGGTACAGAATTGGCTTCAAGATAAGGCCTCCTGCAAAGAGATTTTTTTCTTTCCCGTGTCCCAGTAAATCCAGCGAAGGCTCAAGCATTTCTGAAATGTGTTTCAGATCTAGAGTTGGCTGGAGTAATTATGCCAGTTCCAGTTCTGGAACAGGGGCTGGGGTTTTATTCAAATCTCTTCATTGTACCAAAGAAGAATTCCTTCAGACCAGTTCTGGATCTAAAAATATTGAATCGTTATGTAAGGATACCAACATTCAAAATGGTAACTATAAGGACTATCCTGCCTTTTGTTCAGCAAGGGCATTATATGTCCACAATAGATTTACAGGATGCATATCTGCATATTCCGATTCATCCAGATCACTATCAGTTTCTGAGATTCTCTTTCCTAGACAAGCATTACCAGTTTGTGGCTCTGCCGTTTGGCCTAGCAACAGCTCCAAGAATTTTTACAAAGGTTCTCGGTGCCCTTCTGTCTGTAATCAGAGAACAGGGTATTGTGGTATTTCCTTATTTGGACGATATCTTGGTACTTGCTCAGTCTTCACATTTAGCAGAATCTCATACGAATCGACTTGTGTTGTTTCTTCAAGATCATGGTTGGAGGATCAATTTACCGAAAAGTTAATTGATTCCTCAGACAAGGGTAACCTTTTTAGGTTTCCAGATAGATTCAGCGTCCATGACTCTGTCTTTGACAGACAAGAGACGTCTAAAATTGATCTCAGCTTGTCAAAACCTTCAATCACAATCATTCCCTTCGGTAGCCTTATGCATGGAAATTCTAGGTCTTATGACTGCTGCATCGGACGCGATCCCCTTTGCTCGTTTTCACATGCGACCTCTTCAGCTCTGTATGCTGAACCAGTGGTGCAGGGATTACACAAAGATATCTCAATTAATATCTTTAAAACCAATTCTACGACACTCTCTGACTTGGTGGACAGATCACCATCGTTTAGTTCAGGGGGCTTCTTTTGTTCTTCCGACCTGGACTGTAATTTCAACAGATGCAAGTCTCACAGGTTGGGGAGCTGTGTGGGGGTCTCTGACAGCACAAGGGGTTTGGGAATCTCAGGAGGTGAGATTACCAATCAATATTTTGGAACTCCGTGCAATTTTCAGAGCTCTTCAGTCTTGGCCTCTTCTAAAGAGAGAATCGTTCATTTGTTTTCAGAAAGACCATGTCACAACTGTGGCATACATCAATCATCAAGGAGGGACTCACAGTCCTCTGGCCATGAAAGAAGTATCTTGAATTCTGGTATGGGCGGAATCCAGCTCCTGTCTAGTTTCTGCGGTTCATATCCCAGGTATAGACAATTGGGAAGCGGATTATCTCAGTCGCCAAACGTTACATCCGGGTGAATGGTCTCTTCACCCAGAGGTATTTCTTCAGATTGTTCAAATGTGGGGACTTCCAGAAATAGATCTGATGGCCTCTCATCTAAACAAGAAACTTCCCAGGTATCTGTCCAGATCCAGGAATCCTCAAGCGGAAGCAGTGGATGCATTGTCACTTCCTTGGAAGTATGATCCTGCCTATATCTTTCCGCCTCTAGTTCTTCTTCCAAGAGTAATCTCCAAGATTCTGAAGGAATGCTAGTTTGTTCTGCTGGTAGCTCCAGCATGGCCTCACAGGTTTTGGTATGCGGATCTTGTCAGGATGGCCTCTTGCCAACCGTGGACTCTTCCGTTAAAACCAGACCTTCTGTCGCAAGGTCCTTTTTTCCATCAGGATCTCAAATCCTTAAATTTAAAGGTATGGAGATTGAACGCTTGATTCTTAGTCAAAGAGGTTTCTCTGACTCTGTGATTGATACTATGTGACAGGCTCGTAAATCTGTATCTAGAGAGATATATTATAGAGTCTGGAAGACTTATATTTCTTGGTGTCTTTCTCATCTTTTTTCCTGGCATTCTTTTAGAATTCCGAGAATTTTACAGTTTCTTCAGGATGGTTTGGATAAAGGTTTGTCTGCAAGTTCCTTGAAAGGACAAATCTCTGCTCTTTCTGTTCTTTTTCACAGAAAGATTGCTAATCTTCCTGATATTCATTGTTTTGTACAAGCTTTGGTTCGTATAAAACCTGTCATTAAGTCAATTTCTCCTCCTTGGAGTTTGAATTTGGTTCTGGGGGCTCTTCAAGCTCCTCCGTTTGAACCTATGCATTCATTGGACATTAAATTACTTTCTTGGAAAGTTTTGTTCCTTTTGGCCATCTCTTCTGCCAGAAGAGTTTCTGAATTATCTGCTCTTTCTTGTGAGTCTCCTTTTCTGATTTTTCATCAGGATAAGGCAGTGTTGCGAACTTCTTTTACATGTTTACCTAAGGTTGTGAATTCTAACAACATTAGTAGAGAAATTGTGGTTCCTTCATTATGTCCTAATCCTAAGAATTCTAAGGAGAAATCATTGCATTCTTTGGATGTAGTTAGAGCTTTGAAATATTATGTTGAAGCTACTAAGAATTTCCGAAAGACTTCTAGTCTATTTATCTTTTCCGGTTCTAGGAAAGGTCAGAAGGCCTCTGCCATTTCTTTGGCATCTTGGTTGAAATCTTTAATTCATCATGCTTATGTCGAGTCGGGTAAAACTCCGCCTCAAAGGATTACAGCTCATTCTACTAGGTCAGTTTCTACTTCCTGGGCGTTTAGGAATGAAGCTTCGGTTGATCAGATTTGCAAAGCAGCAACTTGGTCTTCTTTGCATACTTTTACTAAATTCTACCATTTTGATGTGTTTTCTTCTTCTGAAGCAGTTTTTGGTAGAAAAGTACTTCAGGCAGCTGTTTCAGTTTGATTCTTCTGCTTATAATTTCATTTTTTTTCATTATAAGATTTAAACTTTATTTTGGGTGTGGATTATTTTCAGCGGAATTGGCTGTCTTTATTTTATCCCTCCCTCTCTAGTGACTCTTGCGTGGAAGATCCACATCTTGGGTAGTCATGATCCCATACGTCACTAGCTCATGGACTCTTGCTAATTACATGAAAGAAAACATAATTTATGTAAGAACTTACCTGATAAATTCATTTCTTTCATATTAGCAAGAGTCCATGAGGCCCACCCTTTTTTTGTGGTGGTTATGATTTTTTTGTATAAAGCACAATTATTCCAATTCCTTATTTTTTATGCTTTCACACTTTTTTCTTATCACCCTACTTCTTGGCTATGCGTTAAACTGATTTGTGGGTGTGGTGAGGGGTGTATTTATAGGCATTTTGAGGTTTGGGAAACTTTGCCCCTCCTGGTAGGAATGTATATCCCATACGTCACTAGCTCATGGACTCTTGCTAATATGAAAGAAATGAATTTATCAGGTAAGTTCTTACATAAATTATGTTTTTTTCCCATTCCTGAAACTGTCATATAAGGAAATAGATAATTTTGCTTTATATGTTGTTTTTTCTCTTACATTGTGCAAGATGTCTCAATCTGATCCTGTCTCAGAAGTTTCTGCTGGAACATTGCTGCCTGACATCGGTTCTACCAAAGCTAAGTGCATTTGTTGTAAGATTGTAGAAATTATTTCGCCGAATGTCATTTGTAATAGTTGTCATGATAAACTTTTACATGCAGATAGTGTATCCATCAGTAATAGTACATTGCCATTTGCAGTTCCTTCAACTTCTAATGTGCATGATATACCTGTAAATTTTAAAGAATTTGTTTCTGATTCTATCCTGAGGGCTTTGTCTGCATTTCCATCTTCTAATAAACGTAAAAGGTCTTTTAAAACTTCTCATTTAGTTGATGAAATTTCAAATGACCAACAACTTAATAATTTATCCTCTTCTGATGAGGATCTATCTGATACAGAAGATCCTTCCTCAGACATTGACACTGACAAATCTACTTATTTATTTAAAATAGAGTATATGCGTTCTTTATTAAAAGAAGTGTTAATTACTTTGGATATTGAGGTAACCAGTCCTATTGACGTTCAGTCTAATAAACGTTTAAATGCTGTTTTTAAACCACCTGTGGTTTCTCCAGGGGTTTTTCCTATTCCTGAGGCTATTTCTGATATGATTTCTAGGGAATGGGATAAGCCAGGTACTTCTTTTATTCCTTCTTCAAGGTTTAAAAAATTGTATCCTTTACCAGCAAAATCTATAGAGTTTTGGGAAAAAATCCCCAAAGTTGATGGGGCTATTTCTACTCTTGCTAAACGTACCACTATTCCTATGGAAGATAGCACTTCCTTTAAGGATCCTTTAGATAGGAAGCTTGAATCTTATCTAAGGAAGGCCTATTTATATTCAGGTCATCTTCTCAGACCTGCAATTTCTTTGGCTGATCTTGCAGCTGCATCAACTTTCTGGTTGGAGAATTTAGCGCAACAAGAATTAGATTCTGACATATCTAGCATTATTCGCTTACTGCAACATGCTAATCATTTTATTTGTGATGCCATTTTTTATATTATCAAAATTGATGTTAGATCCATGTCTTTAGCTATATTAGCTAAAAGAGCTTTGTGGCTTAAATCTTGGAATGCTGATATGACATCTAAATCTAGATTACCATCTTTCTTTCCAAGGTAATAATTTATTTGGTTCTCAGTTGGATTCTATTATTTCAACTGTCACGGGGGGAAAGGGAGTTTTTCTGCCTCAGGACAAAAAACCTAAGGGTAATTCTAAGGCTTCTAACCGTTTTCGTTCCTTTCGTCAGAATAAGGAACAAAAACTCAATCCTCACCCCAAGGAATCTGCTTCCAATTGGATGCCTTCCTCAAATTGGAATAAATCCAAGCCATTTAGGAAACCAAAGTCAGCCCCTAAGTCTGCATGAAGGTGCGGCCCTCATTCCAACTCAGCTGGTAGGCGGCAGATTAAGGTTTTTCAAGGATATTTGGATAAAATCTGTCCAAAATCATTGGATTCAGAGCATTGTCTCTCAAGGGTATCAAATAGGATTCAGAATAAGACCTCTTGTGAGAAGATTTTTTCTCTCACGTATCCCAGTAAATCCAGTAAAAGCTCAGGCTTTCCTGAAGTGTGTTTCAGACCTGGAGTCTTAACGGGTAATCATGCCATTTCCTCCTCAGGAACAAGGTTTGGGGTTTTATTCAAACCTATTCATTGTACCAAAGAGAGAAAATTTATTCAGACCAGTTCTGGATCTAAAAATTTTGAATCGTTATGTAAGAGTACCAACTTTCAAGATGGTGACTATAAGGACTATTCTTCCTTTTGTTCAGCTTTTGTGCAGCTGTCCACAATAGACTTGCAGGATGCATACCTTCATATTCCGATTCATCCAGAACACTATCAGTTTCTGAGATTCTCTTTTCTAAACAAGCATTACCAATTTGTTGCTCTTCCATTTGGCTTAGCAACAGCTCCAAGAATCTTTTCAAATGTTCTGGGTGCCCTACTATCTGTAATCAGAGAACAGGGTATTGCGGTGTTTCTTTATTTGGACGATATCTTGGTACTAGCTTAGTCTTTACGTACTGCAGAATCTCACATCTCAACTAGTGTTGTTTCTTCTGAAACATGGTTGGAGGATCAATTTACCAAAAAGTTTCTTGGTTCCCCAGACAAGGGTCACCTTTTTAGGCTTCCAGATAGATTCAGTGTCCATGACTCTGTCGCTAACAGACAAGAGACGTTTAAAATTGGTTGCAGCCTTCCGGCACCTTCAGTCTCGGTTATTTCCTTCAGTGGCTATGTGCATGGAAGTTTTAGGTCTCATGACTGCAGCATCGGACGCGATCCCCTTTGCTTGTTTTCACATGAGACCTCTACAGCTTTGTATGCTGAATCAATGGTGCAGGGATTATACAAAGATATCACAATTAATATTCTTGAATCCCAATGTACGACACTCTCTGACATGGTGGATAGATCACCATTGTTTAGTTCAAGGGGCTTCTTTTGTTCAGCCAACCTGGACTGTGATCACAACAGATGCAAGTCTTTCAGGTTGGGGAGCTGTTTGGGGATCTCTGAAAGCACAAGGGGTTTGGAAATCTCAAGAGGCGAGATTACCAATAAATATTTTAGAACTCCGTGCAATTCTCAGAGCTCTTCAGTTTTGGCCTCTGCTAAAGAGAGAACCGTTCATTTGATTTCAGACAGACAATATCACAACCGTGGCTTTTGTCAATCATCAGGGTGGGACTCACTGTCCCCAAGCTATGAAAAAGTATCTCGGATACTTGTTTGGGCGGAATCCAGCTTCTGTCTAATCTCTGCGGTGCATATCCCAGGTGTAGACAATTGGGAGGCGGATTATCTCAGCCGCCAGACTTTACATCCAGGGGAGTGGTCTCTCCATCCAGATGTGTTTTCTCAGATTGTTCAGATGTGGGGTCTTCCAGAGAGAGATCTCATGGCCTCTCATCTAAACAAGACACTTCCCAGATACCTGTCCAGGTCCAGTGATGTTCAGGCGGAAGCAGTGGATGTGCTGACACTTCGTTGGTGTTATCATCCTGCTTACATTTTCCCGCCTCTAGTTCTCCTTCCAAGAGTGATCTCCAAAATCATCATGGAACAGTCTTTCTTTCATGGGCAAAGTTTCCCAAACCTTAAAATGCCTATAAATACACCCCTCACCACACCCACAATTCAGTTTTACAAACTTTGCCTCCCATGGAGGTGGTGAAGTAAGTTTGTGCTAGATTCTACGTTGATATGCGCTTCGCAGCAGGCTGGAGCCCGGTTTTCCTCTCAGAGTGCAGTGAATGTCAGAGGGATGTGAAGAGAGTATTACCTATTTGAATTCAATGGTCTCCTTCTACGGGATCTATTTCATAGGTTCTCTGTTATCGGTCGCAGAGATTCATCTCTTACCTCCCTTTTCAGATCGACGATATACTCTTATATACCATTACCTCTACTGATTCTCGTTTCAGTACTGGTTTGGCTGTCTACTATATGTAGATGAGTGTCCTGGGGTAAGTAAAATCTTATTTTTTGTGACACTCTAAGCTATGGTTGGGCACTTTCTATGTAAAGTTCTAAATATATGTCTTTAAACTTATATTTGCCATGATTCAGGATAATCAGTATTCCTTTAAATTTCAGACTGTCAGTTTCATTATTTGGGATAATGCATTTTAATTCAATTTATTTTTCTTTACCTTGAAAATTTTCGATTGATCATTTTTCCCTGTGTGCTGTTAGGCTTGCGGGGGCAGAAAATGTTTCTTTTTATTGCGTCATTTTTGGCGCGGACTTTTTTGGCGCCAAAATTTCGTCATTTCCGGCGCCGTAGTTGACGCCGGAAGTTGTATTCTGTTAAACGTCATTTCTCCAACATAGGTGTGTCCGGTCCACGGCGTCATCCTTACTTGTGGGATATTCTCTTCCCCAACAGGAAATGGCAAAGAGCCCAGCAAAGCTGGTCACATGATCCCTCCTAGGCTCCGCCTACCCCAGTCATTCTCTTTGCCGTTGTACAGGCAACATCTCCACGGAGATGGCTTAGAGTTTTTTAGTGTTTAACTGTAGTTTTTCATTATTCAATCAAGAGTTTGTTATTTTCAAATAGTGCTGGTACGTACTATTTACTCAGAAACAGAAAAGAGATGAAGAATTCTGTTTGTATGAGGAAAATGATTTTAGCAACCGTAACTAAAATCCATGGCTGTTCCACACAGGACTGTTGAGAGCAATTAACTTCAGTTGGGGGAACAGTTTGCAGTCCCTTGCTGCTTGAGGTATGACACATTCTAACAAGACGATGTAATGCTGGAAGCTGTCATTTTCCCTATGGGATCCGGTAAGCCATGTTTATTACGATTGTAAATAAGGGCTTCACAAGGGCTTATTTAAACTGTAGACTTTTTCTGGGCTAAATCGATTGATTATTAACACATATTTAGCCTTGAGGAATCATTTTATCTGGGTATTTTGATATAATAATATCGGCAGGCACTGTTTTAGACACCTTATTCTTTAGGGGCTTTCCCAAAGCATAGGCAGAGTCTCATTTTCGCGCCGGTATGGCGCACTTGTTTTTGAGGACAGCATGGCATGCAGCTGCATGTGTGTGGAGCTCTGATACATAGAAAGGTCTTTCTGAAGGCATCATTTGGTATCGTATTCCCCTTTGGGCTTGGTTGGGTCTCAGCAAAGCAGATTCCAGGGACTGTAAAGGGGTTAAATATAAAAACGGCTCGGTTCCGTTATTTTAAGGGTTAAAGCTTCCAAATTTGGTGTGCAATACTTTTAAGGCTTTAAGACACTGTGGTGAAAATTTGGTGAATTTTGAACAATTCCTTCATACTTTTTCGCAATTGCAGTAATAAAGTGTGTTTAGTTTAAAATTTAAAGTGACAGTAACGGTTTTATTTTAAAACGTTTTTTGTGCTTTGTTATCAAGTTTATGCCTGTTTAACATGTCTGAACTACCAGATAGATTGTGTTCTGACTGTGGGGAAACCAAGGTTCCTTCTCATTTAACTATATGTATTTTATGTCATAAAAAATTTTAGTAAAAATGATGCCCAAGATGATTCCTCAAGTGAGGGGAGTAAGCATGGTACTGCATCATCCCCTCCTTCGTCTACACCAGTCTTGCCCATACAGGAGGCCCCTAGTACATCTAGTGCGCCAATACTCCTTACTATGCAACATTTAACGGCTGTAATGGATAATTCTATCAAAAACATTTTAGCCAATATGCCCACTTATCAGTGAAAGCGCGACTGCTCTGTTTTAGAAAATTCTGTAGAGCATGAGAACGCTGATGATATGGTTTCTGAAGGGCCCCTACACCAGTCTGAGGGGGCCAGGGAGGTTTTGTCTGAGGGAGAAATTTCAGATTCAGGAAACATTTCTCAACAAGCTGAACCTGATGTGATTACTTTTAAATTTAAGTTGGAACATCTCCGCGCTCTGCTTAAGGAGGTGTTATCCAATTTGGATGATTGTGATTATCTGGTCATTCCAGAACCACTATGTAAAATGGAAAAGTTCTTAGAGGCCCCGGGGCCCCCCGAAGCTTTTCCTATATCCAAGCGGGTGGCGTCCATTGTTACTACAGAATGGGACAGGCCCGGTATACCTTTAGTACCTCCCCCCATATTTATAAAATTGTTTTCCTATAGTCGACACCAGAAAGGACTGCTGGCAGACAGTCCCCAAGGTCGAGGGGGCGGTTTCTACTCTACACAAGCGCGCCACTATACCCATAGAAGATAGTTGTGCTTTCCAAGATCCTATGGATAAAAAATTAGAAGGTCTGCTAAAGATGTTTGTTCAGCAAGGTTCCCTTCTACAACCAATTGCATGCATTGTCCCTGTCACTGCAGCCGCGTGTTTCTAGTTTGAGCTAGGAAAGGCGATTATTAGTAATTCTTCTTCTTATGAGGAGATTATGGACAGAATTCGTGCTCTTAAATTGGCTAATTCTTTCACCCTAGACGCCACCTTGCAATTGGCTAGGTTAGCGGCGAAAAAATTCTGGGTTTCCTATTGTGGCGCAGAGCGCTTTGGTTAAAATCTTGGGCAGCGGATGCGTCTTCCAAGAACAAATTGCTTGACATTCCTTTCAAGGGGAAAACACTCTTTGGCCCTGACTTGAAAGAGATTATCTCTGATATCACTGGGGGCAAGGGCCACGCCCTTCCTCAGGATAGGTCTTTTCAAGACCAAAAATAAACCTAAGTTTCGTCCCTTTCGCAGAAACGGATCAGCCCCAAGGGCTACGTCCTCTAAGCAGGAAGGTAATACTTCTCAAGCCAATCCAGCCTGGAGACCTATGCAAGGCTGGAACAAAGGAAAGCAGGCCAGGAAACCTGCCACTGCTACCAAGACAGCATGAAATGCGGGCCCCCGATCCGGGACCGGATCTGGTGGGGGGCAGACTCTCTCTCTTCGCTCAGGCTGGGGCAAGAGATGTTCTGGACCCTTGGGCGCTAGAAATAGTCTCCCAAGGTTATTCTCTGGAGTTCAAGGGGCTTCCTCCAAGGGGGAGGTTCCACAGGTCTCAGTTGTCTTCAGACCACATAAGAAGACAGGCATTCTTACATTGGGTAGAAGACCTGCTAAAAATGGGAGTGATTCATCCTGTTCCATTAGGAGAACAAGGGATGGGATTCTACTCCAATCTGTTCATAGTTCCCAAAAAAGAGGGAACGTTCAGACCAATCTTAGATCTCAAGATCTTGAACAAGTTTCTCAAGGTTCCATCGTTCAAGATGGAAACCATTCGAACACTTCTTCCTTCCACAGGAAGGTCAATTCATGACCAAGGTGGATTTCAAGGATGCGTATCTACATATTCCTATCCACAAGGAACATCATCGGTTCCTAAGGTTTGAATTCCTGGACAAGCATTTCCAGTTCGTGGCGTTTTCTTTCGGATTAGCCACTGCTCCTAGGATTTTCTCATAGGTACTAGGGTCCCTTCTGGCGGTGCTAAGACCAAGGGGCATTGCTGTAGTACCTTACTTGGACGACATTCTGATTCGAGCGTCGTCCCTTCCTCAAGTAAAGGCTCACACGGACATTGTCCTGGCCTTTCTCAGATCTCACGGATGGAAAGTGAACGTGGAAAAGAGTTCTCTATCTCCGTCAACGAGGGTTCCCTTCTTGGGAACTATAATAGACTCCTTAGAAATGAGGATTTTTCTGACAGAAGCCAGAAAAACAAAACTTCTAGACTCTTGTCGGATACTTCATTCCGTTCCTCTTCCTTCCATAGTGCAGTGCATGGAAGTGATAGGTTTGATGGTAGCGGCAATGGACATAGTTCCTTTTGTGCGCATTCATCTAAGACCATTACAACTGTTCCTGCTCAGTCAGTGGAATGGGGACTATTCAGACTTGTCTCCGAAGATACAAGTAAATCAGAGGACCAGAGACTCATTCCGTTGGTGGCTGTCCCTGGACAACCTGTCACAAGGGATGACCTTCCGCAGACCAGAGTGGGTCATTGTCACGACCGACGCCAGTCTGATGGGCTGGGGCGCGGTCTGGGGATCCCTGAAAGCTCAGGGTCTTTGGTCTCGGGTAGAATCTCTTCTACCGATAAATATTCTGGAACTGAGAGCGATATTCAATGCTCTCAAAGCTTGGCCTCAGCTAGCGAGGGCCAAGTTCATACATCAACCATCAGGGGGGAACAAGGAGTTCCCTAGCGATGGAAGAAGTGACCAAAATCATTCTATGGGCGGAGTCTCACTCCTGCCACCTGTCTGCTATCCACATCCCAGGAGTGGAAAATGGGGAAGCGGATTTTCTGAGTCGTCAGACATTGCATCCGGGGGAGTGGGAACTCCATCCGGAAATCTTTGCCCAAGTCGCTCAACCGTGGGGCATTCCAGACATGGATCTGATGGCCTCTCGTCAGAACTTCAGAGTTCCTTACTACGGGTACAGATCCAGGGATCCCAAGGCGGCTCTAGTGGATGCACTAGTAGCACCTTGGACCTTCAAACTAGCTTATGTGTTCCCGCCGTTTCCTCTCATCCCCAGGCTGGTAGCCAGGATCAATCAGGAGAGGGCGTCGGTGATTTTGATAGCTCCTGCGTGGCCACGCAGGACTTGGTATACAGATCTGGTGAATATGTCATCGGCTCCACCATGGAAGCTACCTTTGAGACGAGACCTTCTTGTTCTAGGTCCGTTCGACCCACTCCAGCTGACTGCTTGGAGATTGAACGCTTGATCTTATCAAAGCGAGGGTTCTCAGATTCTGTTATTAATACTCTTGTTCAGGCCTGAAAGCCTGTAACCAGAAAATTACCACATAATTTGGTATATCTGTTGGTGTGAATCTGCAGGATTCCCTTGGGACAAGGTTAAGATTCCTAAGAGTCTATCCTTCCTTCGAGAAGGATTGGAAAAAGGATTATCTGCAAGTTCCTTGATGGGACAGATTTCTGCCTTGTCTGTGTTACTTCACAAAAAGCTGGCAGCTGTGCCAGATGTTCTAGCCTTTGTTCAGGCTCTGGTTAGAATCAAGCCTGTTTACAAAATTTTGACTCCTCCTTGGAGTCTCAACCTAGTTCTTTCAGTTCTTCAGGGGGTTCCGTTTGAACCCTTACATTCCGTTGATATTAAGTTATTATCTTGGAAAGTTTTGTTTTTGGTTGCAATTTCTTCTGCTAGAAGAGTTTCAGAATTATCTGCTCTGCAGTGTTCTTCTCCTTTTCTGGTGTTCCATGCAGATAAGGTGGTTTTGCGTACTAAACCTGGTTTTCTTCCAAAAGTTGTTTCTAACAAAGACATTAACCAGGAGATAGTTGTGCCTTCTTTGTGTCCTAATCCAGTTTCAAAGAAGGAACGTTTGTTACACAACTTGGATGTAGTTCGTGCTCTCAAATTTTACTTAGCAGCTACTAAGGTTTTCAGACAAACTTTGGCTTTGTTTGTTGTTTATTCTGGTAAACGGAGAGGTCAAAAAGCAACTTCTACCTCTCTCTCCTTCTGGATTAAAAGCATTATCCGATTGGCTTATGAGACTGCCGGACGGCAGCCTCCTGAAAGAATCACAGCTCACTCCACTAGGGCTGTGGCTTCCACATGGGCCTTCAAGAACGAGGCTTCTGTTGATCAGTAATGTAAGGCAGCGACTTGGTCTTCACTGCACACTTTTTCTAAATTTTACAAATTTGATACTTTTGCTTCTTCTGAGGCTATTTTTGGGAGAAAGGTTTTGCAAGCCGTGGTGCCTTCCATTTAGGTGACCTGATTTGCTCCCTCCCTTCATCCGTGTCCTAAAGCTTTGGTATTGGTTCCCACAAGTAAGGATGACGCCGTGGACCGGACACACCTATGTTGGAGAAAACAGAATTTATGTTTACCTGATAAATTACTTTCCCCAACGGTGTGTCCGGCCCACGGCCCGCCCTGGTTTTTTTTTTTAATCAGGTCTGATAATTTATTTTCTTTAACTACAGTCACCACGGTAACATATGGTTTCTCCTATGCAAATATTCCTCCTTTACGTCGGTCGAATGACTGGGGTAGGCGGAGCCTAGGAGGGATCATGTGACCAGCTTTGCTGGGCTCTTTGCCATTTCCTGTTGGGGAAGAGAATATCCCACAAGTAAGGATGACGCCGTGGACCGGACACACCGTTGGAGAAAGTAATTTATCAGGTAAACATAAATTCTGTTTTTTGACGCATGTGTATTCAGACATTTTTTTGTGCCAAAAAATGTTGGCGTCGTTTCCGGCGTCAGAGGATGTGGCGTCATACTTGACGCCAAAGATATGGGCGTTGTATTTAGCGCCAATAATGTGGGCGTCATATTTGGCGCCAAAAAATGTGGGCGTATTTTTTGTTTCACATTATTTAAACCTCACTTTTTTATTGCTTCTGGTTTCTAGAAGCTTATTATTTTGCATTCTTTTCCCATTCCTGAAACTGTCATTTAAGGAATTTGATAATTTTGCTTTAAATATTATTTTTTTCTATTACATATTGCAAGATTTCACTGTTCCTGTTTCAAAATGATCTAAGGGATTCCTGTTGACTGAGTTCAGTCCTACCAAAGCTAAGTTCATTTATTTTAAATGTTATGAATGTTTATCTTTAGCTATGGTTTGTAATAAGTTATCATGATAAACTTTTACATGCAGAATCCATTAGTATTTATGCTTTATATATTGCTATTCTTTTTACATCTTATGTACAAGAAATACTTAGAAGATTTATAAGAATATTTTTCTGATTCTATTTTAAAGGCTTTGTCTGACATCGTGCCTTCTAATAAAAATTTTAGGTCTTTTTCAAACTTCTTTTTTAATTATTGAAGTTTCAAATGACCAACAACATACTGATTTATCCTTCTCTGATGATGTTTTTTCTCATTCAGAATTTTCTTCATCAGATATTGACACTAACAAATCTACTTTTTTATTTTATTTTTTTATTAAAGTACATTTTTTCTTTGTTGAAAAGGTGTTGATTATTTTGGATATTAAGGTAATTAGTTCTTTTTCAAGACTAGCTAACACTATTTCTGCTTATTTATTCTTCTGTGTTTTCAGAGGTTTTTTTCCAGTTCCTCATACTAGGGAATGTAATAGGCTGAGAATTTTCATTTATTCCTTCTTCAAAGGTTTTAAAATATATTCTTTGCCGGCAGTTAATTTTAATGTTGAGGGTTCTCCAATTTAATGGGGCTATCTCTACTCCTGCTAATTATGCTATTGTTTCTATAGCAAAATAGTATTTATTTTCCTTTAGATGGTTGTATCTTTTTTAAGGAAAATTATTTATTTTCAGGTTCTTTTCTTGGACCTCTGATTTATTTGAATGATGTTGCAATTGCTTAATTTTTCTGTTTACTTAAAGATCAAGTATCAGATTATGATTTATTTTAGCATTGTTAAAGGGACATAATCTACTAGACTAGGTGCTGTTGCATTTGTCTTGTTGTTTTGCATTTGTTATGCAAGTTCAGTGTGTTGACTGGTCCTTTAACTGGTTTATCATGCTAATAATTTCATTTGTGTATTAATTTATTGAATATTTTTGCAAATGAGGTTTAATCTATGTCTTTAGCTGTTTTAGCTAGAAGAATTTTGTGATTTCTAAAAATCCATATTTCTTTCTCCTACAATGGTGTGTCCGGTCCACGGCTTCATCCTTACTTGTGGGAATATTCTCTTCCCCAACAGGAAATGGCAAAGAGAGCACAGCAAAAGCTGCCCATATAGCCCCCCCTCTGGCTCCGCCCCCCAGTCATTCTCTTTGCCGCTCTGAACAAGTAGCATCTCCACGGGGATGGTAAAGAGTATGTGGTGTTAGTTGTAGTTTTATTTCTTCTATCAAGAGTTTATTTTAAAATAGTGCCGGTTTGTACTATTTACTCTACAACAGAAAGTGATGAAGAGTTCTGTTAAAAGAGGAGTATGATTTTAGCAACAGTAACTAAAATCCATTGCTGTTCCCACGCAGGACTGTTGAGCCCAGAGAACTTCAGTTGGGGGGAACAGTTTGCAGACTTCTCTGCTGCAGGTATGACTAGTCTCTTTTCTAACAAGACATAGTAATGCTAGAAGACTGTCATTTCCCTTTTGGGATCGGTAAGCCATTTTCTTAGACTCATAACAGAATGAAGGCTTATAAATGGGCTATATACTGGTTGACACTATTGTGGGCTAAATCGATTGATTTATATAATATTTATATGATTTTTGGAGTGTTTTGAGACTTGGAAACACTTTTGGGAACGTTTTATTATGCCTGGCAGTTTGTTAGACACCTAATCTAGTCAGGAAGGCCCCTTCACTCTGGTATACAGAGGGAGGAAGCCTCATTTTCTCGCCTTAAGTGCGCAGTTACTTTTTGAAGCAGTGCATGCAGCTTCATGTGAGAGGGTCCTGTGGCCACAAAAACGATTCTAAGAGGCTTATTTCTGTGGAGAATAACCCCCAAGGAAGGTAAAGCCGCAGCAAAAGGCTGTGGCAGGGACTGTAGTGGGTTTAAACTGCTAAATTGAACAATTAGCTCCGGTTTGCTTATTTAAGGGGTAAAGACTTGAAATTTGGTGTGCAATACTTTCAAAGCATTAAGACACTAGGGTGCAAATTTCGTAAAGATCGGATAATTCCTTCATAGTTTTTCAAACATTCAGAAATAAAGTGTACTCTGTTTATTATTTAAAGAGACAGTAATGGTTTTGTTTAAAAACATTTTTTTTGCATTAATAGCCTGACTAAGTCTGTCTAACATGTCTGTACCTTCAGATAGATTGTTCTGTGTGTATGGAGGCCAAGGTGATTCCCCCTTTAAATGTATGTGAAAATTGTGCCATGGCGTCCAAACAAAGTAAGGACAGTAATGTCACATTTAATAAGGTTGCCCAAGATGATTCTTCAAATGAAGGTAGTGGGGATAGTTCATCATCCTCTCCTTCTGTGTCAACACCAGTTATGCCCGCGCAGGCGACACCTAGTACATCTAGCGCGCCAATGCTTGTTACTATGCAACAATTAACTGCAGTAATGGATAATTCTATAGCCAATCTTTTATCGAAACTGCCAACACTTCCCAGAAAGCGTGATTGCTCAGTTTTGAATACAGAGGATGAGCAAGTGGGCGCTGATGATAGTTTATCTGTAATACCCTCACACCAGTCTGAATTGGCAGTGAGGGAGGGGCTGTCTGAGGGAGAAATTTCTGATTCAGGAAAAGTTTCTCAGCAGGCAGAACCTGATATCGTGACGTTTAAATTTAAGTTAGAACATCTCCGCGCCCTGCTTAAGGAGGTGCTAACTACTCTTGACGATTGAGACTCTTTGGTAATTCCAGAGAAATTGTGCAAAATGGACAAATTCCTTGAGGTCCCTGTGCACGCTGATGCCTTTCCGATACCCAAGAGGGTGGCGGACATAGTGAACAAGGAGTGGGAGAAGCCAGGTATACCTTTTGTCCCACCTCCTATATTTAAGAAAATGTTCCCCATTGTCGACCCCAGAAGGGACGCATGGCAAACAGTCCCTAAGGTTGAAGGAGCAGTTTCTACGTTGGCTAAGCGCACGACTATTCCCATTGAGGACAGTTGTGCTTTCAAAGATCCTATGGATAAAAAATTGGAAGGATTGCTTAAAAAGATATTTGTTCAGCAAGGTTTCCTTCTTCAGCCATTTTCGTGCATTATTCCTGTCACCATGGCGGCGTCTTTTTGGTTCGAGGAACTAGAAAATTCGCTCAATAAGGAGACTCCATATGAGGAAGTCATGGACAGAATTCACGCACTAAAGTTGGCTAATTCCTTTATTTTAGATGCCGCTTTGCAATTGGCGAAATTTGCGGCGAAAAATTCAGGTTTTGCAATTGTGGCGCGCAGAGCGCTTTGGCTAAAATCTTGGTCGGCGGATGTGTCATCCAAGACAAAATTGCTTAATATTCCTTTCAAAGGTAAGACCCTTTTTGGGCCAGAATTGAAGGAGATTATTTCAGACATCACTGGGGGAAAGGTCCATGCCCTCCCATAGGATAGGCCTTTCAAGGCTAAGAACAAATCTAATTTTCGTTCCTTTCGCAGAGCGATATTCAATGCACTCCGGGCTTGGCCTCAACTAGCGAAGGCCGGATTCATAAGATTTCAGTCGGACAACATGACGACTGTAGCTTACATCAATCATCAGGGAGGAACAAAGAGTTCCTTGGCGATGAGAGAGGTATCCAAGATCATCAAATGGGCGGAGGATCACTCCTGCCATCTATCTGCAATTCACATCCCAGGAGTAGACAACTGGGAGGCAGATTATTTGAGTCGTCAGACTTTCCATCCGGGGGAGTGGGAACTCCACCCGGAGGTCTTTGCCCAGTTAACTCAATTATGGGGCATTCCAGACATGGATCTGATAGCGTCTCGTCAGAACTTCAAGGTTCCTCGCTACGGGTCCAGATCCAGGGATCCCAAGGCGACACTGGTGGATGCATTAGTGGCGCCTTGGTCGTTCAACCTAGCTTATGTGTTTCCACCGTTTCCTCTCCTTCCAAGGCTCGTAGCCAGGATCAAACAGGAGAAGGCCTCAGTGATTCTGATAGCTCCTGCGTGGCCACGCAGGACTTGGTATGCAGACCTGGTGAATATGTCATCGGCTCCACCATGGAAGCTACCTTTGAGACAGGATCTTCTAGTACAAGTCCATTCGAACATCCAAATCTAGTCTCTCTGCAGCTGACTGCTTGGAACGCTTGATTTTATCTAAGTGTGGGTTTTCAGATTCAGTTATAGATACTCTGGTCCAAGCCAGAAAACCTGTGACTAGGAAAATTTACCATAAAATATGGAGAAAAAATATATATGTTGGTGTGAATCCAAGGGATTCTCTTGGAGTAAAATTAAAATTCCTAAGATTCTTTCCTTTCTCCAAGAGGGTTTGGATAAAGGGTTATCAGCGAGTTCTCTAAAAGGACAGATATCTGCTTTGTCTGTTTTGTTACACAAACGCCTGGCAGCTGTGCCAGATGTACAAGCTTTTGTACAGGCCTTAGTCAGAATCAAGCCTGTTTACAGACCCATGACTCCTCCATGGAGTCTAAATTTAGTTCTTTCAGTTCTTCAAGGGGTTCCGTTTGAACCTCTACATTCCATAGATATTAAGTTACTATCTTGGAAAGTTCTGTTTTTGGTTGCTATTTCTAATGCTAGAAGAGTTTCTGAATTGTCTGCTTTGCAGTGTGATCCACCCTATCTGGTATTCCATGCAGATAAGGTTGTTTTGCGTACCAAACCTGGTTTTCTTCCAAAAGTGGTTTCCAACAGGAATATTAACCAGGAAATAGTTGTTCCTTCTCTGTGTCCGAATCCAGTTTAGAAGAAGGAACGTTTGTTACACAATTTAGATGTGGTCCGTGCTTTAAAATTCTATTTAGATGCAACAAAGGATTTCAGACAGACTTCATCTTTGTTTGTCGTTTATTCTGGTAAGAGGAGAGGACAGAAAGCTACTGCTACCTCTTTCTTTTTGGCTGAAAAGCATCTTCCGATTGGCTTATGAGACTGCCGGACGGCAGCCTCCTGAACGAATTACAGCTCACTCTACTAGAGCTGTGGCTTCCACATGGGCCTTCAAGAACGAGGCTTCTGTTGATCAGATATGTAAGGCAGCGACTTGGTCTTCTCTGCACACTTTTGCCAAATTTTACAAATTCGATACTTATGCTTCTTCGGAGGCTATTTTTGGGAGAAAGGTTTTGCAAGCTGTGGTGCCTTCCGTTTAGGTAACCTGATTTGCTCCCTCCCGTCATCCGTGTCCTAAAGCTTTGGTATTGGTTCCCACAAGTAAGGATGAAGCCATGGACCGGACACACCAATGTAGGAGAAAACAGAATTTATGCTTACCTGATAAATTTCTTTCTCCTACGGTGTGTCCGGTCCACGGCCCGCCCTGGCTTTTAGTCCGGTTTCAAATTTTTTCTTTCTATACACTACAGTCACCACGGCACCCTATGGTTTCTCCTTTTTTTCCCTAACCGTCGGTCGAATGACTGGGGGGCGGAGCCAGAGGGGGGGCTATATGGGCTGCTTTTGCTGTGCTCTCTTTGCCATTTCCTGTTGGGGAAGAGAATATTCCCACAAGTAAGGATGAAGCCATGGACTGGACACACCGTAGGAGAAAGAAATTTATCAGGTAAGCATAAATTCTGTTTTTTTTTCTAAAATAATCAATTATTTGGTTTATAATTGGATTTAATTCTTAACTGTTACTCTGGGCTTCAAGATTGAGTTCTAACACTAAAACTTTAAGCTTATTTCAGTTTGGTTGTTCTTTTTAAGGATCAAATTCCCAAGTAACATGTATTTAATTGGAAATCTTTTAGTTCAAATCAGCTCCCTAAAATTGCAATGTATGTGCCGTATTCCAGTTTGGCTGGTAAGGGGCAGGTTAAGATTTTATTTTTTTTTTAAATTTGTTGTTTTGCAAATTTCTTTGATTTTGGGTACAGAATTAAGTTCAGAGTAAACCGTATGTGAGAAGTCTTTTTTCTCTATGATATTCCAGTAAGGCTAACACTTTCGTTAAGTGTGTTTCGGTCCTATATATTTTGGGATAATGTTGAAGCGCGGCTGATCACCCGTTGCGGTTCAAGCGCTACTCAGTCCTGGAATCTTCTGGGGTATTTCTTCCAGTTCCATTTTTAGGAACTGGGTTTTGGGGTTTTATTCAAAACTATTCTGTCTTTTGTTGGCATTATTTGTTTTCATTAGATACAATAGATGCATATCTTCATTTTCTGTTTTCATTCAGATTATTTTCTGAGGCTGCGGAATCTCATATGATTCAACTTTGTTCTTTTAGGACATAGTTAGAGGATCTTTTTTTCAAAAGCTCTTGATTCCTCACACAAGGGTCACCTTTTTTAGGTTTCCAGATAGTTTGGGTCACTGTCTTTGTCTCTAATCAGACAAGTGACAATTTTATTGGGTTCCGTCTGTCGGATATATGCATGGAAGTTTTAGGTTTTATGGCTGCAGCGTTGGATTCAATTCCCTTTGCTCATTTTCATGGAAAACCTTTTCCAGTTTTTTATGCTGAATAATGGTGCAGGGATTCTAGGATTTCACATTTTAAATCTTCAGATCCTAATGTTTAACTATCGTGATTTGATGGTTAAGTTCACCTTCATTTAGTTTTACAGGTCTCTTTGTTTCTTTCAACCTGGACCATGATCTCTACAGATGTGAGTCTTTTTGGTTGGGAGGCTGTCTGAGGATCTCTGTCAGCACAAGGGGTTTGGAAATCTCAGGAGGCGAGATTACCATTTGATATTTTAGAACTCCGTGCATTCTCAGAGTTCTTCAGTTAGTTTCTTTTGAAGAAGAGATGTTTATTGTTTTTCAGACAATGTCACAACTGTGGTATATGTCAATCATCAGGGTGGGAATATCAGTCCTTAGGCTGGGACAAAACTATCTCGGATATTTGCTTCGGTTAAATCCAGCTCCTATCTAAATTCTGTGGTCTTTTTCCCAGGTATAGACATTGGTGAAGCGGATTATCTCTGTTAATCAAGCTTTACTTCCGGGAGAATGGTCTCTCTTACCCAGATATGTTTTTTCAATTTTTCAGATGTAAGGGTTTCCAGAAATAGATCTTTTGGCATCTCATCTGAATAAAGAACTTCCCAGGGGCCTATTCAGGTCCGGGGATCCTCAGGCGGAAGTAGTGTATGCATTGATATTTCTTTGGAATTATCATTTCTTTCATGTAATTAACAAGAGTCCATGAGCTAGTGACGTATGGGATATACATTCCTACCAGGAGGGGCAAAGTTTCCCAAACCTTAAAATGCCTATAAATACACCCCTCACCACACCCACAAATCAGTTTTTACAAACTTTGCCTCCAAGGGAGGTGGTGAAGTAAGTTTGTGCTAGATTCTACGTTGATATGCGCTCCGCAGCAAGTTGGAGCCCGGTTTTCCTCTCAGCGTGCAGTGAATGTCAGAGGGATGTGAAGAGAGTATTGCCTATTGAATGCAGTGATCTCCTTCTACGGGGTCTATTTCATAAGGTTCTCTGTTATCGGTCGTAGAGATTCATCTCTTACCTCCCTTTTCAGATCGACGATATACTCTTATATTTACCATTTCCTCTACTGATTCTCGTTTCAGTACTGGTTTGGCTTTCTACAAACATGTAGATGAGTGTCCTGGGGTAAGTAAGTCTTATTTTCTGTGACACTCTAAGCTATGGTTGGGCACTTTATTTATAAAGTTCTAAATATATGTATTCAAACATTTATTTGCCTTGACTCAGAATGTTCAACTTTCCTTATTTCCAGACAGTCAGTTTCATATTTGGGATTATGCATTGAATTATCATATTTTTTCTTACCTCAAAAATTTGACTTTTTTCCCTGTGGGCTGTTAGGCTCGCGGGGGCTGAAAATGCTTCATTTTATTGCGTCATTCTTGGCGCGGACTTTTTTGGCGCAAAAATTCTTTTCCGTAT